>NC_069500.1:405807576-405962576 GCF_027579735.1 Bombina bombina
CCCCTCTCTTTTGCTCTCTTCTCCTCTCTTCCCCCTTTCTTTTAAGCTCTCCCCCCTCTCTTTTGCTCTCTCTCTCTCCCCCCTCTTTTGCTCTCTCTCTTTTTCCCCCCTCTCTTCTGCTCTCCCCCCCTCTAATGCTCTCTCTCCCCTCTCTTTTGCTCTCTCTCTCTCTCCCCCGTCTCTTTCTCTCCTCCCATCTCTCTCTCCCCCGTCTCTTTCTCTCCCCCCCTCTCTTTTGCTCTCTTCCCCATCTCTTTTGCTCTCCTTTCCCCTCTCTTTTGCTCGCTCTCTCTCCCTTCTCTTTTGCTCACTCTCTCCCCCCTTTCTTTTGCTCTCTCTCCCCTCTCTTTTGCACTCTCTCTCTTCTCCTCTCTTCCCCCTTTCTTTTGCGCTCTCTCCCCCCTCTTTTTGCGCTCTCCCCCCTCTTTCGCGCTCTCTCCCCCCCTCTTATGCTCTCTCCCCCCTCTCTTTTGCTCTCCCTCCCACCCCCCTTTTGCTCGCTCTCTCCCCCCACTCTTTTGCTCGCTCTCTCTCCCCTCTCTTTTGCTCGCTCTCTCTCCCCTCTCTCTTTTGCTCTCTTCTCCTCTCTTCCCCCTTTCTTTTAAGCTCTCTCTCCCCCCCTCTCTTTTGCTCTCTCTCTCTTTCCCTCCCCCTCTTCTGCTCTCCCCCCCTCTAATGCTCTCTCCCCCTCTCTTTTGCTCTCTCTCCCCTCTCTTTTGTTCTCTCTCTCTCCCCCCATCTCTCTCTCCATCTCTCTCTCCCCCGTCTCTTTTGCTCTCTTCCCCATCTCTTTTGCTCTCTCCCCCCCTCTCTTTTGCGCTCTCTTTCCGCTCTTTTGCGCTCTCTCTCCCCTCTCTTTTGCTCTCTCTCCCTCCCCCTCTCCTTTGCTCGCTCGCTCCCTCCCCATATCTTTTGCTCTCTCTCCCCCCGCTCTTTTGCTCTCTCCCCCCCTCTCTTTCCGCTCTTTTGCGCTCTCTCTCTCTCCCTCCCCCTCTCCTTTGCTCGCTCGCTCCCTCCCCATATCTTTTGCTCTCTCTCTCCCCCCCTCTTTTGCTCTCTTTCTCCCCTCTCTTTTGCTCTCTCTCTTTTGCTCTCTCTGCCCTCTCTTTTGCTCTCCCCCCCCTTTTGATCTCTTTCCCCTCTCTTTTGATCTCTCTCCCCCCTCTTTTGCTCTCTATCCCCCCTCTTTTGCTCTCTCTTTCCCCTCTCTTTTACGCTCTCCCGCTCTTTCTCCCCGTTCTCTTTTGCTCTCTCTTCCCCCTCTTTTGCTGTCTCTCTCCGTCTCTTTTGCGCTCTCTCTCCCCCCCTCTTTTGCGCTCTCTCCTCCACCCTCTCTTGCCCTCTCTCTTCCCCCTATATTTTGCTCTCTCTCCTCCTCTCTCTCTTCCCCCTTTCTTTTAAGCTCCCTCTCCCCCTCTCTCTCTCTTCCCCTCTTTCGCTATCTCTCTCTTTCCCCCCTCTTTTGCTCTCTCCCCCCCTCTTTTGCTCTCCCCCTCATCTTTTGCTCTCTCTCTCCCCTTCTCTTTTAATCTCTCTCCCC
Source organism: Bombina bombina (assembly GCF_027579735.1). Taxonomy (NCBI): domain Eukaryota; kingdom Metazoa; phylum Chordata; class Amphibia; order Anura; family Bombinatoridae; genus Bombina; species Bombina bombina. Next base: position 405,809,117 of record NC_069500.1, read on the forward strand.
CTCTCTTTTGCTTGCTCTCTCCCCCTCTCTTTTGCTCGCTCTCTCCCCCTCTCCTTTGCTCTCTCTTCCCCCTCTCTTTTGCTCTCTCTTCCCCCTCTCTTTTGCTCTCTCGCCCCCTCTCTTTTGCTCTCTCTCCCCCCCTCTCTTTTGCTCTCTCTCCCCCCCTCTCTTTTGCTCTCTCTCCCCCCCTATCTCTTTCCCCCTCTTTCTGCCTCTCCACCCTCTTTTGCTCTCTCTCTCTACCCCTCACTTTCTCTCCCCCTCTCTTGCTCTCTCCCCCTCTCTTTTTCTCTCCCCCCCTCTCTCTCCCTCTCCCCCTCTCTTCCCCCTTTCTTTTAAGCTCTCTCTCCCCCCTCTCTTTTGCTCGCTCTCTCCCCACTCTCTCTCTCTCTCTCTCCCTTCCCCTCTCTTGCTCTCACCCCCCTCTCTTTTGCTCTCACTCTTCCCCTCTCCCTTCCCCCTTTCTTTTAAGCTCTCTCCCCCCTCTCTTTTGCTCTCTCCCCCCTCTCTTTCGCTCTCCCCCTCTCTTTTGCGCTCTCTTCCCCTCTCCCTCCCTCTCCCTCACCCCCTCTCTTTTGCTCTCTCCCCCCTCTTTTGCTCTCTCTCCCTCCCTCTCTCTCCTTCCTCTTTTGCTCTCTCTCCCACCCCTCCCTCCCCCCTCTTTTGCTCTCTCTCTTCCCCTCTGTCTCCCTCTCCCCCTCTCTTATGCTCTCTCTTTTCCCCCCTCTTTTGCTCTCTCTCCCCCTCTCCCCTCTCTCTCCCCCTCTCCCCTCTCTCTCCCCCCTCTCTTGCTCTCTCTCCCCTCTTTTGCTCTCTCTCTCCCCTCTCTTTTGCTCTCTTCCTTCTTTTGCTCTCTCTCCCCCCTCTCTCTCCCTCTCCCCCTCTCTTCCCCCTTTCTTTTAAGCTCTCTCTCCCCCCTCTCTTTTGCTCGCTCTCTCCCCACTCTCTCTCTCCCTTCCCCTCTCTTGCTCTCTCCCCCTCTCTTTTGCTCTCACTCTTCCCCTCTCCCTTCCCCCTTTCTTTTAAGCTCTCTCTCCCCCCTCTCTTTTGCTCTGTCCCCCCTCTCTTTCGCTCTCTCTTTCCCCCTCTTTTGCGCTCTCCCCCTCTCTTTTGCGCTCTCTTCCCCTCTCCCTCCCTCTCCCTCACCCCCTCTCTTTTGCTCTCTCTCTCCCCCCTCTCTCCCCCCCTCTTTTGCTCTCTCTCCCCCCCCCTCTCTCCCCCCTCTTTTGCTCTCTCTCCCCCCCCCTCTCTCCCCCCTCTTTTGCTCTCTCTCTTCCCCTCTGTCTCCCTCTCCCCCTCTCTTATGCTCTCTCTCCCCCCTCTCTCCCCCTCCTCTCCCCCCTCTCCCCCCCTCTCTTGCTCTCCCCCCCTCTCTTGCTCTCTCCCCCCTCTTTTGCTCTCTCTCTCCCCTCTCTTTTGCTCTCTCTCACCCCTCTCTTTTGCTCTCTTTCACCCCTCTCTTTTGCTCTCTTCCCTCTCTTTTGCTCCCCCCCATGCACTCCCGCACTTTTGCACTCTCTCTCCCCTCTTTTGTTCTCTCTCCCCCTCTCTTTCTCTCCCCCTCTCTTTTGCTCTCTCTCCCCCTCTTTTGCTCCCCCTTTGCACTGTCTCTCCCCTCTCTTTTGTTCTCTCTCTCCCCTCTCTTTTGCTCTCTCTCCCCATCTCTTTTGCTCTCTCTCCCTCTCTCTTTTGCTCTCTCTCCCTCTCTCTTTTGCTCTCTCCCCCTCTTTTGCTCCCCCTTTGCACTGTCTCTCCCCTCTCTTTTGTTCTCTCTCTCCCCTCTCTTTTGCTCTCTCTCCCCCTCTCTTTTGCTCTCTCTCCCCCTCTCTTTTGCTCTCTCTCCCTCTCTCTTTTGCTCTCTCTCCCTCTCTCTTTTGCTCTCTCTCCCTCTCTTTTCCCCCCTCTCTTTTACTCTCTGTCCCCCTCTCTTTTCCCCCTCTTGTTTGCTCTCACTCCCCCTCTCCACACTCTCTTTTGCTCCCTCTCCCCCCACTCTTTTGCTCTCTCTCACCCCCTCCTTTGCTCCCCCCCTTTGCACTCTCTCCCCCCCCCTTTCGCTCTCTCCCCCTCCTTTGCTCCCCCCTTTTGCACTCTCTCCCCCCTCTTTTGCTCCTGTCTGGCCACGCCCCCTTAGCATGGCCGCTCCGCCTGACCATGCTCCAGCCATGCCCACCCAACACATTCGGCCACACCCCATCACTGCACTCCCACCGGTCACGGACAAACTGCATGGGACAAACATACTTGGCCTTTTATTTTATAGGATGGTCAGCATAGAATAAAAGGTTTGGATACATCAGTGTTTTTCTTAGGGTAAATATAATTATTGTCAACTTTTTTAATGCAGTCGTTATGATGGTAAGATCGTTTGGTTGATAAATATTTTTCTATCTAATGCATATGAACCTAGACATTTTTCCATCTAAAGGGTCTTTTTCTAATTCTGTTACAACATATAAACAGACCATAAATGTGGTTGAAATTCTAAAATAAGAGATTTGCGACTTCTATTACGGATCTAGAAGGTATGATCTGAGACTGCTAAATTTCTTGTGACTTATATTATATTGAACTTAGCCACTTCCCAAGCCTCGGCCTCTGACCATGAGTCTTTAACCGAGTGATATATAGAAAAAAGTTAAGAGACACTTTAAGGGCAAAAAAAGGGGGGTAATTAGAAGTGACCCAAATGATGATATATCTACCCGTAGGTGAATTAGTTTACCCAGATCCCTTTGCTGTCATATCAGAATAAAAGCAGAGTGGTGAATAAAAAAGGAAATTACATGTTATTTCAACAGAAACATAATCACAAACATAGTAACTGTCTCACATCGTAATTAGATTAACAAATCAACAAAACAGCATACATCGCTACTGTGGTTCTTGAGATGTACCATAGTAAATTAATAAAGAACAACTTTATAATTTATAATTGTAAATTATAAAGAACATTTGTAGATTAGCCCCCTCCACCTAAACTCTCTGAACAACTGAGTCCAATGGGATCCAAAACATACAAAAAAAATATTTTGCAGGGTTTATGTTATATTGTGCAATGAATGTCCCTGGTAATATGTCAGCAGGTCTTGATGTAGGTAGAGATCATATAAGCTTCAGCTGATGGTATAACAAATAGAACAAGGGCTATTTAGGCACAATGATGACATTCGGATCACTAGCTTGCATGTTTGGAAAAATGAAAGTCCAGTGTATAAAATATATTTTAGGCAAGTAGGGAATAATCAAAACCTCTAGGAGTATTTGTTCATCACTTATAGGATTGTGAGGTTGGAGTGTCTGTTTTAAGTTGCCTCTTACTGTTTGTAAAGTCCTGATGATATCTGTGGATGGTAGGATTTATTGACACTAAAGTACTGTAAAACTCTTTTCTGTTATCTATCAATATATTCCCAAAGCCAATTGTGTTGGTCAAAAGGCCTTCACTGGGTTGTAACATTGGGTGTTATGTCCATCAGGATACGTTCCCTTCCATGAGGGCTGTTGAGGGAGTTTGCCCGAGTCCTCTAGATTGCTCAAAGGGAGTGTCATGACCAGAATCTCAGTGATAGGAGGAGGAGGAATCGCCTTTTCCCTTTTATAGGAAATATATAAAGACATCAAATGGCATTTTGTCCATTAAATAATGAGAGAGAGCCTCTTTCAGGTACTTCTGGTCCAAATACTGTATTGAATCCTCTCCCCTCATGGCATATGTTTTTAGTATAGCTGCTTTAATTTATAACAAAATGTATGCTTACCTGATAAATTATTTTCTTTCAGAAGCATGATGGTCTACAGTCTTCCACCACTTGGAGGTGGTCAAGAACCCATATCAAAGATTAAAATCTCTCCCACCTCTCAATGTGGTAAGGTATAACAGAGTAGAGAATAGGAAACATATATGCCTAGATTACTAGTTCTGCGTTAGCCTAAAAAAAGCAGTGTTAAGGGGTCCTAACGCTGCTTTTTATCTAACGCTGGTATTACGAGTCAAGCAGGAAAGGGTCTACCGCTCACTTTCTTTCCGCGACTCGAGGCTACCGCAAATCCCCTTACGTCAATTGCGTATCCTATCTTTTCTATGGGATTTGCCCAATGCTGGTATTACGAGTCTTGGAAGAAGTGAACGGTACAGCCTCTACCTCCAAGATCGGACATCGCCGCCACCTACATTATCCCTATAAACCCCTAATCTACTGCCCCTAACATCGCCGACACCTATATTATATTTAATAACCCCTAATCTGCCCCCCCAACCTCACCGCCACCTACCTACACTTATTAACCCCTAATCTGCCGACCGGACATCGCCGCCACTATAATAAATGTATTAACCCCTAAATCGCCGCACTCCCGCCTCGCAAACACTATAATAAATTTTATTAACTCCTAATCTGCCCTCCCTAACATCGCCGCCACCTACCTACAATTATTAACCCCTAATTTGCCCCCCCAACGTCGCCGCCACCTACCTACAATTATTAACCCCTAATCTCCCGACCCCAACCTCGCCACTACTATAATAAAGTTATGAACCCCTAAACCCAAGTCTAACCCTAACACCCCTCTAAGTTAAATAGAATTTAAATAAAACTAAATAAATTTACTATAATGAAAACAATTATTCCTATTTAAAACTAAATACTTACCTATAAAATAAACCCTAATATAGCTACAATATAATTAATAATTACATTATAGCTATTTTAGGATTTATATTTATTTTACAGGCAACTTTGTATTTATTTTAACTAGGTACAATAGCTATTAAATAGTTAACGATTTAATAGCTACCTAGTTAAAATAATTACAAAATTACCTGTAAAATAAATCCTAACCTAAGTTACAAATACACCTAACACTACACTATCAATAAATTAATTAAATAAATTACCTACAATTATCTAAACTAAAATACAATTAAATAAACTAAACTATAATACAAAAACAAACACTAAATTACAGAAAATAAAATATTACAAGAAGTTTAAACTAATTACACCTAATCTAAGCCCCCTAATAAAATAAAAAAGCCCCCCAAAATAAAATGTCCTACCCTATCCTAAATTACAAAGTAATCAGCTCTTTTACCAGCCCTTAAAAGGGCTTGTTGCGGGGCATTGCCCCAAAGTAATCAGCTCTTTTACCTGTAAATAAAAATACAATACCCCCCCAACATTACAACCCACCACCCACATACCCCTACTCTAAAACCAACCCAAACCCCCCTTACAAAAACCTAACACTAACCCCCTGAAGATCTCCCTACCGTGAGTCGTCTTCACTCAGCCGTGCCGAAGTCTTCATCCAAGCGGGGCAGAAGAGGTCATCCATCTAGTTGAAGTCTTCATCCAAGCGGGGCAGAAGAGGTCTTCCATCCGATTGAAGTGTTGATCCAAGCGGCATCTTCTATCTTCATCCATCCGGAGCGGAGCGGCAGCATCCTGAAGACCTCCGACGCGGAACATCCATCCTGGCCGACGACTGAATGACAAATGACTGTTCCTTTAAATTACTTCATCAGCCAATCGGAATTAAGGTAGGAAAAATATGATTGGTTGATTTAATCAGCCAATCAGATTGAAGTTCAATCCGATTGGCTGATTGGATGAGCCAATAGAATGCAAGGTCAATTCTATTGGCTCATCCAATTAGCCAATCGGATTGAACTTCAATCTGATTGGCTGATTAAATCAACCAATCAGATTTTTCAGTAAGCTACCGATGGAATGTAGCTCATGGTAAGAAGAGACACACCCTCTGAATCCTTACATTGCAAAGTTCTGTCAGTAAACTAGATGCATAAGGATTGAGTCTAATATGACTCCTGTAAATGCTAGCCTTATAGCAGGATAATGAGCTTTTGGGTACAATGATACTCCAACCATGGTCTTGAATGAAGACAGAAGCTGGCGAGTATGAGCAATAGCTATTGACAGGAAATAAGCTTGAACTAGTATGTCATCCAGATAAGGAGTAACTGAAATGTCCTGATTCTGTTGACTGGCAAGATTGCCTCTAATACGGGTGGCAAACTGGCATAGTTTTGTAGATATACAAAACTCAAGAACTGAAAAAAATCCCTGTGTATAGGAATGTGCAGATAAGAATCCTTGAGGTCAATAATAGCCATAAACTGACCCTTTAGATGAAGGGTAAAAACAGTTAGGAATGTTCCCATTGTACAAGTAGGAACCCTGACCAATATGTTCAGGGATGTTAAATCCAGGACAGGACTGTAAATCCCTGGGGTAAAAACTTTTAACCCAGAAGTTACACAGGTACTGGGATTTATTCCTATATCCTCCAAATTCTTTTATAAAGGCTGCCGCCTCTGAAGGATTTTTGACAGCATGACACAGAACCGCTGGTCAATAAAGAGGCCTCCGCTTCAAAGAGAACAAAAACTCTTGATCGCTTGAAGGACAAAGAGAATCTGGAGTCTGGATATCCAAACCATTTTCCTGATGGATCCAAAAATATAAAAAATGTATACAAAGTTTATTAAATCTGTACATGACATAAGCATCAGATGTAGTATACATACATTGTATACATCTGTATTACATCTGAAGAATAGTAGATTTGTAAACAACATGTGGACTGTTTGACAGTTATTATGGTTATATGAATATATATTTTTTTATTAAGTTATCATTGATAGGATTGTGAATTAAATATTTGTGCTAATATTGTATACAAATGAATCTAACATAACAGCTGACATTAGGAGAATAAGTTGTGGTTTTAAGGGAAGAGGTAATTAAGGTAACACACCCGTATTAGTGGGTGGGGTATCTAAATGTTTGGTGATTGGATAGTCTTTCATTTAAAAGCCAGTACTTCCAGAGCCTGAGGAAACAGCCAGGAGAGCTGAGAAACGCTTTGCGATACTGTTTTTTTAATATGCATAGGGTACATGTTGTGCTCTTTTGTTTTTTAAAACGAGTTTGTAAAATAAAATCTTATTTTTAAAATTTGAGTCTGAGCTTTAATTATCCAGCTCACAGCAATAGGAGCAGTCAAGAGGATTTCCCCTGCTCTTTGGATCAGTGAGCTGGGATACTGAGAGTTCCCAGTATGCCCCACTAAGCACAATTGGGTGCTGCCACACTTGTGAGTATGTTTTGATAAGTATATACCAATCTCACATATCATCAGTGTTACACAAGAAGGCGCCCTCGTTTGTGATTCCTTTTCACAGAAGTCTATTGGAGCAAGCAGTGTTTTTACACAAGAAGACCTCAATTATCATTTCCTGATCCAGGGAAGGGATCCATACGGACTCCTTGGAAAAACACAGAATATGATTGGACTTTTTTTTTGATCAGATAAGACATTAGTTAGACCTATTTCGGTTTATGTTCATAGGTGTTTTTTAATGATTTTTTTTAGTTTAATTATTCATAGTATTTTTGTTTATTATTATTTTTTTAGATTGTTGATTTTTACTATATTATCTTTATCACTTCACTTTGTGCAGGAGACAATTGAGTATCATAATCAAACCAGGTGATTAGTAAATAGCGCCCCCTAGAGTTGTAGCATTTCTTTTTGTTATCAACAGTTGAGGTCACTGTAATATACATGTACCTACTTAAAGGGACAGTCTAGGCCAAAATAAACTTTCATGATTCAGATAGAGCATGTCATTTTAAACAATTTTCCAATTTACTTTTATCACCAATTTTGCTTTGTTCTCTTGGTATTCTTAGTTGAAAGCTTAACCTAGGAGGTTCATGTGCTAATTTATTAGACCTTGAAGCCCACCTCTTTCAGATTGCATTTTAACAGTTTTTCACCACTAGAGGGTGTTAGTTCACATATTTCACATGAAGTAATCTGGGAGCAGGCACTGATTGGCTAGACTGCAAGTCTGTCAAAAGAACTGAAAAAAGGAGCAGTTTGCAGAGGCTTAGATACAAGATAATCACAGAGGTTAAAAGTATATTATTATAACTGTGTTGGTTATGCAAAACTGGGGAATGGGTAATAAAGGGATTATCTATCTTTTAAAACAATAAAAATTCTGGTGTAGACTGTCCCTTTAAGCATATGCACATATTTAGACTGTCATGAAGCCTTATGAACTAGAGGAGCAGTACATATAGACCAACAGGAGCACATTAGATCATTGTAAATCCATGCCCAGAATAAACAGAGACTGCGTATACTTAAAAAAGTAAATACACAATTTGCATAGTTCATAACAATATTCATGATTAATGCTAAGTGTCTGCAAGAAAAACAGATGTGCATACATATAAATCACTCATACAATAGGTATAAAAAGAGAGCAATAGATCTTATCTCTAAAGGATCTCCACTGTAAATTAAATACTCATGATTAATTTTCAGTGTCTGCTTGATAGAACCTATGTGCATAGATATAAATTACACATAACATAGGTATAAATATACCAATAGATCGTATCTCTTTACTGTTGTATTAAAATACAGATAAATCCTGCAGACTGCAATTGGAAATAAACATGCAGAGTACAATGTATGAAAAGGTATATACCTAGAGGGGTATATAGTATATATTTGTGTACTTTAATAGCATAGGGCATGTAATGTCTTGCACCCACATAGACCGGAGTACTAATATAAATATTATTTGTGCTGCTGAAAATGCAATGCACAAAAAGAGCTTTTAGCGATTTGTATATCATAATAGTGTACAGAACTGCAAATAATGTTCCAAAAGGTCATAAAATGTACAACAGTATATAAAATGCAGACCAACATAAAACAAAAACTATCGGCTAGATTACGAGTTTTGCGTTAGAGGCTATGCGGTGCTAACGAGCCGTTTTCCCTCACCGCTCACTTACCTACAGTGCTGGTATTACGAGTTTTCAGAAACTCGTCGTTAAAAGACAAGAAGTGAGCGTTGAGCAAAATTTTGCTCCAAATCTCACTCCAATACCAGTTCTGCTTAAGTCAGCGGTGAGCTGGTGTAACGTGCTCGTGCACGATTTCCCCATAGGAATCAACGGGGAGAGCCGGCTGAAAAAAAAAGTCTAACACCTGCAAAAAAGCAGCGTAAAACTCCTTAACGCAGCCCCATTGATTCCTATGGGGAAATACATTTTATGTCTACACCTAACACCCTAACATGAACCCCCGAGTCTAAACACCCCTAATCTTACACTTATTAACCCTTAATCTGCCGCCACCGACATCGCCGCCACCTACATTATAATTATTAACCCCTAATCTGCCACTCCGGACACCGCCGCCACCTACATTATACTTATGAACCCCTAATCTGCTGCCCCCAACATCGTGAACCCTACATTATATTTATTAACCCCTACTCTGCCACCTCCAATGTCGCCGCCACCAACCTACACTTATTAACCCCTAATATGCCGTCCCCAACGTCGCCGCCACTATAATAAAACATTAACCCCTAAACCGCCGCACTCCCGCCTCGCAAACATTAGTTAAATATTATTAACCCCTAATCTGCCGGCCCTAACATCGCCGCCACCTACCTACATTTATTAACTCCTAATCTGCCGCCCCCAACGTTGCGCTACTATATTAAAGTTATTAACCCCTAAACCTAAGTCTAACCCTAACACCCCCTAACTTAAATATAATTAAAAGAAATCTAAATAAAAATTACTATCATTAACTAAATTATTCCTAGTTAAAACTAAATACTTACCTATAAAATAAATGTTAAGCTAGCTACAATATAACTAATAGTTACATTGTAGCTATTTTAGGATTTATTTTTATTTTACAGGCAAGTTTGTATTTATTTTAACTAGGTAGAATAGTTGCTAAATAGTTATTAACTATTTAATAACTACCTAGATAAAATAAATACACAAGTACCTGTAAAATAAAACCTAACCTAAGTTAAAATTACACCTAACACTACACTATCATTAAATTAATTCCCTAAATTAAATACAATTAAATAAAATTAGCTGATTGGAACAGCCAATTGAATGCCAGCTCAATCCTATTGGCTGATTGGATCAGCCAATAGGATTTTTTCTACCTTAATTCCGATTGGCTGATAGAATTCTATCAGCCAATCAGAATTTAAGGGACGCCATCTTGGATGACGTCATTTAAAGGAACCTTCATTCAGTGTTAGCCGTCGGATGAAGAGGATTCTCCATGTCAGATGTCTTGAAGATGGACCCGCTCCGCGCCGGATGGATGAAGATAGAAGATGCCGTCTGGATGAAGACTTCTGCCCGTCTGGAGGACCACTTAGGCCGGCTTGGATGAAGACTTCTCCCGGCTTCGTTGAGGACTTCGGCCCGGTTGGATGAAGACTTCTCCCGGTAAGGTGATGTTCAAGGGGTTAGTGTTAGGTTTTTTAAGGGGGTATTGGGTGGGTTTTAGAGTAGGGTTGGCTGTGTGGGTGGTGGGTTTTAATGTCGGGGGGGGGATTTGTAATTTTTTTTACAGGTAAAAGAGCTGATTACTTTGGGGCAATGCCCCGCAAAAGGCCCTTTTAAGGGCTATTTGTAATTTAGTGTAGGGTAGGGCTTTTTTTATTTTGGGGGGCTTTTATATTTTGTTAGGGGGATTAGATTAGGTGTAATTAGTTTAAAAAATCTTGTAATTTGTTTATTATTTTCTGTAATTTAGTGTTTGTTTGTTTGTTTTTGTACTTTAGCTAATTTTATTTAATTGTATTCCATTTAGGGAATTAATTTAATTATAGTGTAGTGTTAGGTGTTAGTGTAACTTAGGTTAGGTTTTATTTTACAGGTCAATTTGTATTTATTTTAGTTAGGTAGTTATTTAATAGTTAATAACTATTTACTAACTATTTTACCTAGTTAAAATAAATACAAACTTGCCTGTAAAATTAAAATAAACCCTAAGATAGCTACAATGTAACTATTACTTATATTGTAGCTAGCTTAGGGTTTATTTTATAGGTAAGTGTTTAGTTTTAAATAGGAATAATTTAGTTAATGATAGTAATTTTTATTTTGATTTCTTTAAATTATATTTAAGTTAGGGGGTGTTAGGGTTAGACTTAGATTTAGGGGTTAATAACTTTAGTATAGGGGCGGCAGATTAGGGGTTAATAAATGTAGGTAGGTGTCGGCGATGTTAGGGACAGCAGATTAGGGGTTAATAATATTTAACTAATGTTTGCGAGGCGGGAGTGTGGCGGTTTAGGGGTTAATATATTTATTATAGTGGCGGCGATGTCCAGTTCGGCAGATTAGGGGTTCATTTTTTTTTTAAGTGTTTGCGATGCAGGAGGGCCTCGGTTTAAGGGTTAATAGGTAGTTTATGGGTGTTAGTTTACTTTTTAGCACTTTAGTTAAGAGTTTTATGCTACGGCGTTGTAGTGTAAAACTCTTATCTACCGACTTTAAAATGTGGTACCAGTCTTGACAGGAGAGGGTCTACCGCTCACTTTTTGCCTGACTCGTAATACCGGCGCTATGCAAGTCTCATTGAAAAAAATAGGATACGCAATTTACGTAAGTGGATTTGCGGTATTTCCAAGAAAATAAAGATGAGATATCCACAAAGGTCTCCACACTCCTTTGATTAAATAAAATCCACGTTTATTCCAAAAAATACCTTAAAAACACATAGACCATCACAAAGGAGAATGGAAAAACAACATATCCAGCCAAAATTACGTCTGACTGGTTTCGGTTACAGAGACCGTAGTCATAGACATACAGAGGAGCACAGGTGTGTGCTATTTAAAGCTAAAAACAGCTATATGATTGGATAAAACCAATGGCATTTAAATTAAGGAAATTTAAAGGTACAAATACATGATTAGTTTGAGAAAGTTAGAATCACAAATACATGTTCAATTCGAGAAACTTAAAATCACAAAAGAAAATGGACATGACATGTTAGTTACAGAACCAGAACATTACCCATATGCAATAATGTACTGTAAACCTCGTATGTGTATCATGCTAAGTGTAGGCTAGAAATGAACATTATATAACATAATCATATTATCCACACTAATAAATATTCTGACTGGCTGACCTTGGCCCCCATAAACACTGACTAAACAAAAATTTAGAATGGTATCTCCTACCAATAAGGTATTAGAGTAAACCTTAAGGAAACTGCTTGGTGTGTAAATGAGTGCTAGAAGGGCACAGGGATGCATGCAAACAATTGAATATTAAAAATAGCATTAATACATAGTGCAATCAATACACATAGGAATGTAGATGGAAACACTGAGCTGAAAAAACTGCTCAGTGTTGCCAGTAGTTAATGATATCGTATTCCGAATTAAAACCTACTGGAACCAAGCTCTTTAGCTTAAAGATCCAGTAGGTCTCCTGGCGACACAGTAATGACAATTTATCCCCCCTCTAGCTGGTTTATTGATCTATTCAATTGCTCTACAACTAAAAGTACTCACATCTTGGTTATGCACATCCAAGAAATGTCTGGATAAAGCAGAACATGGTCTTTCACCTGATATATATGAGAGGTGTTCTCTAATACGAGTGCCTACATCCCTTGTAGTCCTACCTACATAGTATCTGTGGCATTGTGTACATTCAATCAAATTGATAATAAAAGTGCTTTAACAATTAATACAACTATTAGTATCTATGATTTCCCCAGTATGAAAAACTGTAAACGTCTTTCCAACATGGACATAATCACATGAAGTACATACATGTCTCCCACATTTATAAGTACCATGACAATGTAACCAGGAGTTTTGGGATTTGCCATTTTTCAGCATGCTAGGGGACAGAATGTTGCCCAGAGTTGCACTTCTTTTGGCTACATACAACCATTTTCGATTATATGTCTGAGTTTCTTGTCTCCCATATTTTGCAAACCTGATCATACAGGTTTGAGTATGAAGTAATGAATTTGAGTTTCCCCTGTCTCACATGGTGTGTCTGTCCCTTTGGCTTACTGTTGGTCAACAGGGAACTTCTATCCATTTTATTGACAGTGTTAAAGGCTTTGTTCACTGTGTTACCTGGATATCCCCGCTCTTTTAACCAGTGTCTTAGGTCTCTACTCTCTTCAAGGAAGACATCATTCTTGGTGCAGTTACGACGTAACCTCAAAAACTGCCCCTTGGCAATGCCCCTAAAGACATGCCTGGGGTGGTTACTCTTTGCATGCAATAAACTATTACCAGCGATAAGCTTCCTGTAAAGAGCAGAGACCACTCTCCTTTCACAGGATAATCCCGTAAGAGAGATATCCAAAAAAGACACTGTCTCTTTGCCACTCATGCGTGAATTGCAAACCAACATCATTAATATTAAGGTGTTTAACAAACTAATCTGCTCTTGATGAATCAGCTGACCATACTAGCAGCAGATCATCAATATAACACATATATTTAACAATATATGCTGCTGAATAGACGCCAGTGCCTCCATAGACATGGGACCGCTCCCACCACCCCATAAAGAGGTTAGAATAGGAGGGGGCAAATTTTGCCCCCATAGCAGTCTCACATCTCTGGAGGTAGTAGCGTCCCTGAAACATGAAATAATTGAGTTCCAGCAGGAATTGAACTGCCAAAACCACAAATTCTTTAATCTCTGATGTTAAGTCCGTATATAGATCCAAAAAGAACTCCACAGCTCTGAGACCGAAGTTGTTGGGAATAGAGGAGTACAGTGATACATCATCAACCGTTAACCAACTGTACCCCTCTTTCCACACAACCTCCTCCAACTGGCTCAATGCATGGGTAGTGTCTTAATGTAGCTTGGTAACATTGTGACCAAAGGCTGTAAAAAATGGTCAACCCATTTGGATAATGGTTCCATTCGAGATACAATTCCGGCCACAATCGGCCTACCCTTCACATTGATCAAGCTCTTATGCACCTTAGGGAGGTGGTGGAAGATGGGGACAATAGGATTGGATACCAATAACAACTTGGCTGTCTCATAGTCCATCAACCCATTGTCCACCGCCTCATCAATAAGATGCTTTAACTCAACACCAAACCTCACAGTGGGATCTCCCGAAAGAGGAAGATAAGTGTCAGAGTCCTCAAGCTGGCGATATGCTTCAGCTACATACATATCCCTATCCATGACCACGACACTGCCACCCTTATCCGACTGTTTAATGACAATTCGGTCATTGTTCTGAAGACCATTAGCTGCCTTTTCCTTTACAGTCAGATTATGAGGACCAGCGGACGTGGCCATGGATAGGTCAGTTAAATCCTCAACTACCCTCTGATGGAATACTTCCAGGGACTTACCCCTAGCTTGCAGCGGGTAAAAAGAGGATTCAGATTTTAAAGTGGGTATAGTCATATTCAACCCACCTTCATCTATAACCCTCCCCTCAAGATGGAGACTTTCTAAAGAAACTAGAGCAACGGTTTCGCCAAAATCAAGGCTATTACATAGAGCAGGTCTATGTGGTACTACACCTAAATTATCCAGAGTGTTGGAATTAGTATTGTTAAAATATTTACGTAGAGTCAGATCTCGCACAAGTTTGTTCACATCGAAGATAGTCTGAAATAAATCAAAACTAGTCGATGGAACATAACCAAGGCCATAGCTTAGAACTTTACGCTCAATATCAATCAAATTAGGAGTAGAAATATTGATTACCATCTCTACTGGTATTTTCTTTGCTTTTGATTCCTTACCCTCTGTGGATACCTGGGTTGTTTCTTGGAACCCTCCTGTGCATTCTTGAAAGTATCTCTAGGGACCCTCCCCCCTGGAATTGCCTTTGGACCTCGTGAAAAACCTGAGGATTAGAGTATTGGTTCAAAACCGGAGGGTTAGAATATTGGTTCAAAACCTGAGGGTTAGAATATTGATTCATATCCTTAGGGCCCTTTGGTTCAATATAGGTTTTGAGCCGTGCACCCTGATCTTGAGGACCCTTTAAAATGCCTTTATTAGCCCCTGATGTCATAGTGCATGGGATAGATGTTTGTGTTTGGTTTACAAGTGTGGAAGACTGTTCATCACCGGATGTGCCCTCAAAGCTGGAAGCAAACCTGTCCTCACCAGAGGCATCCACCTCTGAATCAGAGAATGTGACTTTCTTTAGTGGCTCATGTGTGAAAATCTGGGTTGATTGTTTTTTATTTTTATTATAGTAACGTCTTTTATTCTTATTTTTATTCTGCTTATGGGTATTGTTACCATTAGTCGGTTGGTCCTGTATATTCAAATTGGACAATGATTTATGTCTTTGGCGGCGACGCCAGACATATACTATGCCTTGTGAATAATCCTTTTGATCTCTCAAAACTTTTGTGTTTTGTTTGAATAACTAGTTTCTTGGATTGTTCAATAGTTTGCTTAAATATAATATCAAACCTAGTATATACATCATAACCTTTAAACCTGTCCATATTAGACTGTAAACCAGCACTTTTAGATTTTACTTCAGACAAAAGAGTATCTTTATATTCAATAAGGAGAGAGATCAAAATTAGGGAACAATTGATTAAGGCCCGATTCCATCAACTAATAAAGTCCTGATCTTTAATATTATAAGTAGGGAACGTATTCAGTCTTAGTCCCCTAGGCACCATCTTCAAATCTAAATACTTGGTCAGAATCCACTTATCCCATTTGAGCTTTTGTTCTTTAAGTTTCAAATTTTCAAAATCTTGAAAAATGTCCCCTAATTTAGTTTTTGGGGAATCGTGAATGAAAACATCCTCTAAATTAAGTAAATCAAGATTGTCCTTAGCAATTTCTTTAAAAGATAGAGATTCCATCTCTATTTCTTGTGCTTCCTCCATGGAAGTAAGTATATGTTAGTAAACACTAATAGTCTGAAAATAGAGAAAACCACCTTTAAAATCAAGTATTAACACAAGCTTAAAATATCCCAACTTCATTGACAAAACACAGTATATATAATATCAGGAATTAAATAAATGATGAAAGCAAATATACTGTGGGAGTCCGTGTTCAGCAAACCACTTGTACGTCAGTTCATATAGGATCATAAGCAGAAAAACTGTAAGCATAGACCAGAGGGTGAGACTAGACTACACATTCAGTCGACAACAACTCCATCTCTCATAAACCTGGAGTATCCAGTAAGGAATAATATGGGGAGAGTGTAAAGAATGTCCGTATAACAAATGTCCCAGCTTATCTCACTAAGCAAGTAAATAATAGCGGCACAAACAGTTGTAACACAACCATCGATTTAAACTCAATTTGAATATCGGTCATCCAGGGCATTAATGTGTTCTTCACTCACCCCCAAGTTAATGCTTTAACAGACTCCACTGGCGGGCAGGGCTCTTCCAAAGCTGTTGGTGACGTTAGCAACACAGAGCTCCAAAACGGCGCTGGCATCCGCTTCTCAGAGCGCCGTAAAGCTCCTCCTACGAAGCAAGTGTGAGTGTAGTGCCTGGCCAATCCTAGTTTCTCAGATAGATGATGTACACTGCTGAAGGGGTTGAACTGTGTCTTAAGAGTTCAGGCAGGCTTCAAAGAGAGCGAAGACCCACAGGGGAAAGAGCGGAGCCCTGAATTCCGAAAATGTTGAAAATAAAGATGAGATATCCACAAAGGTCTCCACACTTCTTCTTTGATTAAATAAAATCCACGTTTATTCCAAAAAAATACCTTAAAAACACATAGACCATCACAAAGGAGAATGGAAAAACATCCAGCCAAAAATACGTCTGATCGGTTTCGGTCACAGAGACTGTAGTCATATTCCTTAAGTACCCATATTCACCCCCTTTCTGGGACTAGTAGGCACTGAAAAAATGGTTAGTATCTAGCCCAAACTGTTGTAGAAATAATCCAGTTGCTGAGGCTCCGGATTGGTAGAGAAACAGCCCAGGAACAGTGTTCATATAATATAGTAAAAACACTGTTGGTTGCTTTTTAATAAACAATAGTACACCAAGAATAATAACCCCTTAGAAATTTCAAAACACTGGTCCCCAGCCTAACCAGAGTATCATTTATTAAACCGGATATTGCACTAAGCAAATGCCAGTCTTCTTAAAGGGCCATACACCTAAATATTAAAAGTGCCCCCAATAGTTCCCCATGAGTTGCCAGAAGGTTGCAAAGGGACAGAGGCTTTCTTAAAAATGTTCCCAATGATGACAGAACCCTGAGGAACCTGATATAGAGAAAAAAATTGTGTCATGAGGACAGCAGGTTAAGTCCCTGCTATACCTGTATTGGAGTACCTACAAATAGCCTCTGGGCTGTGTGTGTGCTGTGTAAAGTCACTTACCTTATGCAGCACCCCTCCACTGGCTTACCAGGCATGTCAATGCAGCTGCAGCAAAATCCAGTAGAGAGCCCATCCAGTACAGATATCTAGTACCGCAGAGAATTGCAGTAGTAAAAACCTGAGTTCCTCAGGGGGAGGCTAGGGATGAGTCCCCCACAATATAACATAACAGAGTATTCCTGTGTCCCAGTATCATTCAGCTGATGCAAAGAGCCTTTTCTGTCTTCTTTGTAAATGTTACTCCCCGGAGACTCTGCTTATGGATTGCAAATTGGGAGTTCAGACCTTTGTGAGACCCAAGTAGCTGGAACAACCTCTTTATCTTAACCATCTCCTACAAGCCCAAGAAAAAAACAAAACTAAGAGAGATGGGAGGTGGGAGGGAATTTAGTCTTTGATATAGGTTCTTGACCTACTCGTAGTGGCAGGAAATATATCCCATATGAAAGAAAGCTCTCCTGTAGATGATAATATATAAATATATATGTATAAATACAGGATTAGTGATTATTAAGATTGAAGCCTTGCTGCCCAAATGAAGCAATGTCTGTGCAAGACTTTTTCCCGGGTGAGTTGTGACCTTGGGATGAACCACTGCTGTAGGCCCAGTTTGTCCAATTAATTCAAGAGCACAGCAATCATGATAAATGTATCTTCTACATTTTCTGTTGTGGATGCTGCAAATTTATCAATAATACTTGGCAGATTATCAAAGAATCCTTTGCTAAACTAAATGGACTACAAATTAGTTAGATTTGTAAGGGACATCAATGTAAAACAAATTTAAATTTTCACACATTTTAAAATTTGTGTATAAAACAGAAAATTCCACCAAAAACTTAAAAAAAATATCCAACTCTTCCCACTAATACTAAAGGATATGCAGTTTGAGGCTAACTCAGTGTCAGAATAAGTTCAGTGGACACACCATATCTCCAGTGACATGGGAGGTGGGGAGCACACACTGTGAGAAAAATTACAGACATAGCAGGAAAAATACTAAATACACATTGCAATGCTTTTTACTATGCTTAATTAAATATTTTATTAGAGGTTTATAAAGGACACTGTACTGTAAATTTTTCTGACATCCATATGAAAGATCATCATCAAAATATGTAGATTTTTATTTATTTCTTCTTGTTCCACATGGAAAAATGTGAAGTTAATAAAACAGTATCAGTTCTGTACTTCCTTCCAATCCTTGGGCATCTTCTGTTAATGCTGGTTGGTTAACCATTACTAGAGAGTATCTATAAACCAATGAGCATTTATAGGAAGTCCAAAACTAATACTGGTATATTAGCTGAACAGCTTCTACTTCATGCTTTTTCAGGCAAAAAAAGTTAACATGTTTAAATACTGCTTTTTTTTATGTATAATAAAACATTTCTGAGAAGTGTCCTGTTTGTGTTTACTGTGCCTTTAACACACACAATAATGCTCCACATGGTGGAGAGGTAGTAAGTAGCAGACAGTTGGGAAGCCTTAAACTCTACACATCACTCCACACTGCTACAAGCTGAATTGGATGAGCTTATCTCTGTGGCATGTTAGGAACCAAAGCAGGATGAAAACCATTAAAGGGACACAAAAATATATATTTTTTGTATTTGTTTCATGAACAAGTGGGAATTTAAAAAACAACAACACTTTTTTGTAGAACAGATTTTGCTGTACTAAGAATTTTCTTTTTTGTTTTAGGTCTGTGTTGTGTGTCACTGTCCTCCAATAAAGCATTTTGAGATATTTTTAGCCAGTGTCAATTTTACAATGAAAGCCACTATTGACGGAAAGTAGCCAAACAGCAGCAGAGAGATGAAATGGTATCCTGCAAAAGATGGTCAGGTGAGGGGACTTAGAACAGAGAAGAGAGTCAGAGACCCAAAAAGAACCTTGTAGTTTACTTGAAACAGAAATATCTCAATAGGCTGACCTGAAACTATTCAGTTTTAATGGATTGGAACAGTGTCCCAAGGACCAACCTTGTTTAATCTTTAACTTCATAAACGGGAAAGATGTGTTAAAAAGAGAGCTCCCTTTTGAGAAAAGAAAACAAACATACTTAAAAATAAAGGTGCCAGTTGAACATCTTGTTTGAAGAGTTTGCCTATCTCCAAGTAGATGGCTTACAAAAGATCCAAAGGCTTTGAATTGTTTCCTGTTTCATTTGCAATCATGAACATCATGAGTACTTTGATGTGAGATAGAGAGGTGTAGAAGGGAGTCTGAAAATAAATAAAATGATTACTTACTGGATGTTGTGTTACTAGGTCAGGTTCTTGTGCTCTCTTGGGACATATCTTCTGCCTGAATCACCACAAAATTAAGCAGAGACAAAAGTTAGTTTTCTTGACATAGTAAGAATACCCCTCGTAAATCTGTATTGTGCCCAAATAGAAGTGTTATAATGGAATAGCTTGCAAACTGTGCACCTCTTAAAATGTTTCAGAGCATCTGTAAGGTTTTCCCTCATTCAGCTGTGTGTATTTACACTACTACATTTTATGGAACAGAATAGCAAAGTATATTAAATTAAATGACAGGATGATATACTTCACAAAATATTACAAAATTTACATAAACTATGTAGTAAAGTTGTAGAATAAGCATATGTGCTTTGTAAGATGGTGAAAATCTGTGTATTACTAGGGAATTAGATGTTCAATATTTTTTTTTCTTACAAAAATGATTCTTGCAGCGGTTAATATGTTCCAAGTGAGGAATAAAAGTGTTAAGCTTAGGACTCCCTGCTGCCCATCACTATGCGGTGCCAGAGTCTGTGAGGTTGAAGAAGGGCATTCTTTCAAAACCAATGGAGTTTGGCCAAGAACAGCTAGATTCCATGGCTACCTAACAAGTGACCCTTTTACACAAATAACATGGCAAAATAACGGAAACCTTTCAATACCTCCCTGCAATAGCGAAAGAGATGCCAGCAACGAGATGATGCCCAGTTTTAAAGGGGTGTTAAACAGTAACTACATGCTAGACATAGTGTATTCAAAGCACATATTACCTTAGAATAACATTTAAATGTATTTCCTTACAATTATATTAGTTGTTTTAATATTGAAAATAGAAGTGTAAAGGTTTAGTTTCTATAAAAGAATGGCCACAGAGTTTAAAGGGACACTCAACCAAAATTAAACTTTCATTATTCAGATACAGCATGCCATTTTAAACAACTTTCCAATTAACTTCCATTAACAAAATGTGCACAGTCTTTTTATATTTAAACTTTTTGAGTCACCAGCTCCTACTGAGCATGTGCAAGAATAAGTGTGTATGCATTTGTGAATGGCTGATGGCTGTCACATGGTACGTGTATGCATTTGTGATTGACTGATGGTTGTCACATGGTACAGGGGGAGTGGAAAAAGACATAACTTTTAAAATTGTCAAAAAAATAATCTACTACTCATTTGAAGTTCAGACTAAGTGCTATTGTATTGTCTTGTTATCTTGCATTTGTTGATTATGCAAATCTACTGTGTTGACTGGTCCTTTAAGCTAGTTTCCTATTTGTCTCTGTGTAAACAAGGCTGTGTGGAAACCCTTTTGGATGAGCCTTTATTCCACAGTGCCTTGTTTGGACAGTTTTTATGTCTATTTTTTTTTTTACATATATAATTGTCCTCAGCAGGAAGGATAAATAAGAAAATGTAAGTTAAAATATGGTGGTACTCATTACTTTAGAGAAATTTAGTGGAATTTAGAAAACCAACACATTTTCAGAGTTAAATTACAGGAAATGGGGACAAAATAAATAAGGAAGGTGTAGCGGACACCTGAGGAATGGTCCATCAGGCTTGGGATCCAGGCCGATCCACCTTAGTATTCTCCCTTCTCTGGCAGGGAAAATCCAACAACGTGCCTCTCTTTCCAGCTCCAACAAGTGATGATGCCAAGCGTCTCCAAGAGAACCGCCGCCAGGAAGGTCAAATGCCTCAAATTCCCCAGCAAATATCAGCCACACACTGGATAAAGTGGGTAATGTTCTAATATACCTTTATTGAGTACACACAGGACTTAAAGGACCAGTAAATACAGAAGATTTGCATAATCAACAAATGCATTATAACAAGACAATGCAATAGCACTTAGTCAGATTTTTTTTCTGTCAAATTTCAGTTATGTATATTTGTACTCCCACTGTATCCTGTGACAGCCATCAGCCAATCACAAATGAATATTTATATATAACATAATTTATGTAAGAACTTACCTGATAAATTCATTTCTTTCATATTAGCAAGAGTCCATGAGCTAGTGACGTATGGGATATACATTCCTACCAGGAGGGGCAAAGTTTCCCAAACCTCAAAATGCCTATAAATACACCCCTCACCACACCCACAAATCAGTTTAACGAATAGCCAAGAAGTGGGGTGATAAGAAAAAAGTGCGAAGCATAAATATAAGGAATTGGAATAATTGTGCTTTATACAAAAAAATCATAACCACCACAAAAAAGGGTGGGCCTCATGGACTCTTGTTAATATGAAAGAAATGAATTTATCAGGTAAGTTCTTACATAAATTATGTTTTCTTTCATGTAATTAGCAAGAGTCCATGAGCTAGTGACGTATGGGATAATGACTACCCAAGATGTGGATCTTCCACGCAAGAGTCACTAGAGAGGGAGGGATAAAATAAAGACAGCCAATTCCGCTGAAAATAATCCACACCCAAACAAACTTTAAAACTTATAATGAAAAAAAAATGAAATTATAAGCAGAAGAATCAAACTGAAACAGCTGCCTGAAGTACTTTTCTACCAAAAACTGCTTCAGAAGAAGAAAACACATCAAAATGGTAGAATTTAGTAAAAGTATGCAAAGAAGACCAAGTTGCTGCTTTGCAAATCTGAACAACCGAAGCTTCATTCCTAAACGTCCAGGAAGTAGAAACTGAACTAGTAGAATGAGCTGTAATCCTTTGAGGCGGAGTTTTACCCGACTCGACATAAGCATGATGAATTAAAGATTTCAACCAAGATGCCAAAGAAATGGCAGAAGCCTTCTGACCTTTCCTAGAACCGGAAAAGATAACAAATAGACTAGAAGTCTTTCGGAAATTCTTAGTAGCTTCAACATAATATTTTAAAGCTCTAACTACATCCAAAGAATGCAATGATTTCTCCTTAGAATTCTTAGGATTAGGACATAATGAAGGAACCACAATTTCTCTACTAATGTTGTTAGAATTCACAACCTTAGGTAAAAATTTAAAAGAAGTTCGCAACACCGCCTTATCCTGATGAAAAATCAGAAAAGGAGACTCACAAGAAAGAGCAGATAATTCAGAAACTCTTCTGGCAGAAGATATGGCCAAAAGGAACAAAACTTTCCAAGAAAG
This sequence comes from Bombina bombina, assembly GCF_027579735.1. Lineage (NCBI taxonomy): Eukaryota > Metazoa > Chordata > Amphibia > Anura > Bombinatoridae > Bombina > Bombina bombina. Next base: position 405,831,695 of record NC_069500.1, read on the forward strand.
TAATTTAATGTCCAAAGAATGCATAGGTTCAAACGGAGGAGCTTGAAGAGCCCCCAGAACCAAATTCAAACTCCAAGGAGGAGAAATTGACTTAATGACAGGTTTTATACGAACCAAAGCTTGTACAAAACAATGAATATCAGGAAGATTAGCAATCTTTCTGTGAAAAAGAACAGAAAGAGCAGAGATTTGTCTTTTCAAGGAACTTGCAGACAAACCTTTATCCAAACCATCCTGAAGAAACTGTAAAATTCTCGGAATTCTAAAAGAATGCCAGGAAAAATTATGAGAAAGACACCAAGAAATATAAGTCTTCCAGACTCTATAATATATCTCTCTAGATACAGATTTACGAGCCTGTAACATAGTATTAATCACAGAGTCAGAGAAACCTCTTTGACTAAGAATCAAGCGTTCAATCTCCATACCTTTAAATTTAAGGATTTGAGATCCTGATGGAAAAAAGGACCTTGTGACAGAAGGTCTGGTCTTAACGGAAGAGTCCACGGTTGGCAAGAGGCCATCCGGACAAGATCCGCATACCAAAACCTGTGAGGCCATGCTGGAGCCACCAGCAGAACAAACGAGCATTCCTTCAGAATCTTGGAGATTACTCTTGGAAGAAGAACTAGAGGCGGAAAGATATAGGCAGGATGATACTTCCAAGGAAGTGACAATGCATCCACTGTCTCCGCCTGAGGATCCCTGGATCTGGACAGATACCTGGGAAGTTTCTTGTTTAGATGAGAAGCCATCAGATCTATTTCTGGAAGTCCCCACATTTGAACAATCTGAAGAAATACCTCTGGGTGAAGAGACCATTCGCCCGGATGTAACGTTTGGCGACTGAGATAATCCGCTTCCGAATTGTCTATACCTGGGATATGAACCGCAGAAACTAGACAGGAGCTGGATTCCGCCCATACCAGAATTCGAGATACTTCTTTCATAGCCAGAGGACTGCGAGTCCCTCCTTGATGATTGATGTATGCCACAGTTGTGACATTGTCTGTCTGAAAACAAATGAACGATTCTCTCTTTAGAAGAGGCCAAGACTGAAGAGCTCTGAAAATTGCACGGAGTTCCAAAATATTGATCGGTAATCTCACCTCCTGAGATTCCCAAACCCCTTGTGCTGTCAGAAACCCCCACACAGCTCCCCAACCTGTAAGACTTGCATCTGTTGAAATTACAGTCCAGGTCGGAAGAACAAAAGAAGCCCCCTGAACTAAACAATGGTGATCTGTCCACCACGTCAGAGAGTGTCGTACAATCGGTTTTAAAGATATTAATTGAGATATCTTTGTGTAATCCCTGCACCACTGGTTCAGCATACAGAGCTGAAGAGGCCGCATGTGAAAACGAGCAAAGGGGATCGCGTCCGATGCCGCAGTCATAAGACCTAGAATTTCCATGCATAAGGCTACCGAAGGTAAAGATTGTGACTGAAGGTTTCGACAAGCTGATATCAATTTTAGACGTCTCATGTCTATCAAAGATAGAGTCATGGACACTGAATCTATCTGAAAACCTAAAAAGGTTACCTGAGTCTGAGGAATCAATTAACTTTTTGGTAAATTGATCCTCCAACCATGATGTTGAAGAAACAACACAAGTCGATTCGTATGAGATTCTGCTAAATGTGAAGACTCAGCAAGTACCAAGATATCGTCCAAATAAGGAATACCACAATACCCTGTTCTCTGATTACAGACAGAAGGGCACCGAGAACCTTCGTAAAAATTCATGGAGCTGTAGCTAGGCCAAACGGCAGAGCCACAAACTGGTAATGCTTGTCTAGGAAAAAGAATCTCAGAAACTGATAGTGATCTGGATGAATCGGAATATGCAGATATGCATCCTGTAAATCTATTGTAGACATATAATGCCCTTGTTGAACAAAAGGCAGGATAGTCCTTACAGTTACCATTTTGAATGTTGGTATCCTTACATAACGATTCAATATTTTTAGATCCAGAACTGGTCTGAAGGAATTTTCCTTCTTTGGTACAATGAAGAGATTTGAATAAAACCCCAGTCCCTGTTCCAGAACTGGAACTGGCAAAATTACTCCAGTCAACTCTAGATCTGAAACACATTTCAGAAATGCTTGAGCCTTCGCTGGGTTTACTGGGACACAGGAAAGAAAAAATCTCTTTGCATGATGCCTTATCTTGAAGCCAATTCTGTACCCTTCTGAAACAATGTTCTGAATCCAAAGATTGTGAACGGAATTGATCCAAATTTCTTTGAAAAAACGTAATCTGCCCCCTACCAGCTGAGCTGGAATGAGGGCCGCACCTTCATGTGGACTTAGGAGCTGGCTTTGATTTTCTAAAAGGCTTGGATTTATTCCAGACTGGAGATGGTTTCCAAACTGATACCGCTCCTGAGGATGAAGGATCAGGTTTTTGTTCCTTGTTGTGACGAAAGGAACGAAAACGATTATTACCCTGGAAAGAAAGGGAAAGCAGAGTAGACTTAGAAGACATATCAGCATTCCAAGTTTTAAGCCATAAAGCTCTTCTAGCTAAAATAGCTAGAGACATATACCTGACATCAACTCTAATGATATCAAAGATGGCATCACAAATAAAATTATTAGCATGTTGAAGAAGAATAAAAATGCTATGAGAATTATGATCTGTTACTTGTTGCGCTAAAGCTTCTAACCAAAAGATGAAGCTGCAGCAACATCCGCTAAAGATATAGCAGGTCTAAGAAGATTACCTGAACACAAGTAAGCTTTTCTTAGAAAGGATTCAATTTTCCTATCTAAAGGATCCTTAAAGGGACAGTATGCACTCATTTTCATATAACTGCATGTAATAGACACTACTATAAAGAATAAGATGCACAGATACTGATATAAAAATCCAGTATAAAACTGTTTAAAAACTTACTTAGAAGCTGTCAGTTTGGCTCTGTTGAAAAGGTAGCTGGAAAGCCCACTGCAAGTGGCAAATAAGACACTCCCCCCCTCCCCCTTTTACATATGAAAAGACCCTTTACACAAACAGGAGCAAGCTGGAGAAGGTAGCTGACAGTATTCACATACAACTTTGGGGCTTGGTTAGGAGTCTGAAAATCAGAGCAATGTTATTTAAAAATAAGCAAAACTATACATTTATTTAAAAAAAAAAACTTTATGGGCTATATAAATAGATCATCTACAAAACATTTATGCAAAGAAAAAATGAGTGTATAATGTCCCTTTAAAGGAAGTACCATCTGCCGTAGGAATAGTAGTACGCTTAACAAGAGTAGAGACAGCCCCATCAACTTTAGGGATTTTGTCCCAAAACTCTAATCTGTCAGATGGCACAGGATATAATTGCTTAAAACGTTTAGAAGGAGTAAATGAATTACCCAAATTATTCCATTCCCTGGAAATTACTTCAGAAATAGCACTAGGGACAGGAAAAACTTCTGGAATAACTACAGGAGATTTAAAAACCTTATCTAAACGTTTAGATTTAGTATCAAGAGGACCAGAATCCTCAATTTCTAATGCAATTAGGACTTCTTTAAGTAAAGAACGAATAAATTCCATTTTAAATAAATATGAAGATTTATCAGCATCAACCTCTGAGACAGAATCCTCTGAACCAGAAGAACCATTATCAGAATCAGAATGATGATGTTCATTTAAAAATTCATCTGAAAAATGAGAAGTTTTAAAAGACTTTTACGTTTACTAGAAGGAGGAATAACAGACATAGCCTTCTTAATGGACTTAGAAACAAAATCTCTTATGTTATCAGGAACACTCTGAGTATTAGATGTTGACAGAACAGCAACAGGTAATGTAACAGTACTAAAGGAAATATTATCTGCATTAACAGTTTGTCATGACAAAACAGTACAAACAACAGCTGGAGGAACAGATACCATAAGTTTACAGTAGATACACTTAGCTTTGGTAGCTCCAGCCCCAGGCAGCGATTTTCCAGAAGTATCTTCTGACTCAGTTTCAACGTGGGACATCTTGCAATATGTAATAGAAAAAACAACATATAAAGCAAAATTGATCAAATTCTTTAAATGACAGTTTCAGGAATGGGAAAAAAATGCCAGTGAACAAGCTTCTAGCAACCAGAAGCAATAAAAAATGAGACTTAAATAATGTGGAGACAATAGTGACGCCCATATTTTTTTAGCGCCAAAAATGACGCCCACATTATTTGGCGCCTAAATGCTTTTGGCGCCAAAAATGACGCCACATCCGGAACGCCGACACTTTTGGCACAAAAGAACGTCAAAAATGATGCAACTTCCGGCGACACGTATGACGCCGGAAACAGAAAAAAAAATTTTGCGCCAAAAAAGTCCGCGCCAAGAATGACGCAATAAAATGAAGCATTTTCAGCCCCCGCGAGCCTAACAGCCCACAGGGAAAAGTAAAATTTTTAAGGTAAGAAAAAATGATTTATTCATATGCATTATCCCAAATATGAAACTGACTGTCTGAAATAAGGAACGTTGAACATCCTGAGTCAAGGCAAATAAATGTTTGAATACATATATTTAGAACTTTATATAAAAGTGCCCAACCATAGCTTAGAGTGTCACAGAAAATAAGACTTACTTACCCCAGGACACTCATCTACATGTAGTAGAAAGCCAAACCAGTACTGAAACGAGAATCAGTAGAGGAAATGGTATATATAAGAGTATATCGTCGATCTGAAAAGTGAGGTAAGAGATGAATCTCTACGACCGATAACAGAGAACCTATGAAATAGACCCCGTAGAAGGAGATCACTGCATTCAAATAGGTAATACTCTCCTCACATCCCTCTGACATTCACTGCACGCTGAGAGGAAAACCGGGCTCCAACCTGCTGCGGAGCGCATATCAACGTAGAATCTAGCACAAACTTACTTCACCACCTCCATAGGAGGCAAAGTTTGTAAAACTGATTTGTGGGTGTGGTGAGGGGTGTATTTATAGGCATTTTGAGGTTTGGGAAACTTTGCCCCTCCTGGTAGGAATGTATATCCCATACGTCACTAGCTCATGGACTCTTGCTAATTACATGAAAGAAATATATACAGGTGGCCCTCGTTTTACAACGGTTCAATTTACACCGTTTCAGAATAACAACCTTTTTTTCCAGTCATGTGACTGCTATTGAAAAGCATTGAGAAGCAGTGCATTTATTAAAATAGCCAGTAGGTGGAGCTGTCCGCTTTTGTTGCAGCAAAGCTAAGCAAGCTGAAATTAATCAGTTTAACCAGACCTGAGCTACCGAGCAGATTTCAAAGGAACAAGATCTTCCTGTCTATAAATCAGTCCAGATTGGAATGCATAGAAAGAACTGTTTGCAGAAAAATGCAAGTGAAGTCTGTGTTGTGTGATTATTTTATTAGGTTTATAATGCTGTTTAGCATTTAAAGTCTTCATTTCAAAGCTTTAAAAAACATAATTTATGTAAGAACTTACCTGATAAATTCATTTCTTTCATATTAGCAAGAGTCCATGAGCTAGTGACGTATGGGATATACTTTCCTACCAGGAGGGGCAAAGTTTCCCAAACCTCAAAATGCCTATAAATACACCCCTCACCACACCCACAAATCAGTTTAACGAATAGCCAAGAAGTGGGGTGATAAGAAAAAAGTGCGAAAGCATAAAAAATAAGGAATTGGAATAATTGTGCTTTATACAAAAAAATCATAACCACCACAAAAAAGGGTGGGCCTCATGGACTCTTGCTAATATGAAAGAAATGAATTTATCAGGTAAGTTCTTACATAAATTATGTTTTCTTTCATGTAATTAGCAAGAGTCCATGAGCTAGTGATGTATGGGATAATGACTACCCAAGATGTGGATCTTTCCACGCAAGAGTCACTAGAGAGGGAGGGATAAAATAAAGACAGCCAATTCCTGCTGAAAATAATCCACACCCAAAATAAAGTTTAAATGAAAACATAAGCAGAAGATTCAAACTGAAACAGCTGCCTGAAGTACTTTTCTACCAAAAACTGCTTCAGAAGAAGAAAACACAAAATGGTAGAATTTAGTAAAAGTATGCAAAGAAGACCAAGTTGCTGCTTTGCAAATGTGATCAACCGAAGCTTCATTCCTAAACGCCCAGGAAGTAGAAACTGACCTAGTAGAATGAGCTGTAATCCTCTGAGGCGGAGTTTTACCCGACTCAACATAGGCATGATGAATTAAAGATTTCAACCAAGATGCCAAAGAAATGGCAGAAGCTTTCTGGCCTTTTCTAGAACCGGAAAAGATGACAAATAGACTAGAAGTCTTTCGGAAAGTCTTAGTAGCTTCAACATAATATTTCAAAGCTCTAACAACATCCAAAGAATGCAATGATTTCTCCTTAGAATTCTTAGGATTAGGGCATAATGAAGGAACTACAATTTCTCTACTAATGTTGTTGGAATTCACAACCTTAGGTAAAAATTCAAAAGAAGTTTGCAACACTGCCTTATCCTGATGAAAAATCAGAAAAGGAGACTCACAAGAAAGAGCAGACAATTCAGAGACTCTTCTGGCAGAAGAGATGGCCAAAAGGAACAAAACTTTCCAAGAAAGTAATTTAATGTCCAATGAATGCATAGGTTCAAACGTAGGAGCTTGCAGAGCCCCCAGAACCAAATTCAAACTCCAAGGAGGAGAAATTGACTTAATGACAGGTTTTATACAAACCAAGGCTTGTACAAAACAATGAATATCAGGAAGATTAGCAATCTTTCAGTGAAAAAGAACAGAAAGAGCAGAGATTTGACCTTTCAAGGAACTTGCGGACAAACCTTTATCTAAACCATCCTGAAGAAACTGTAAAATTCTCGGAATTCTAAAAGAATGCCAGGAAAAATGATGAGAAAGACACCAAGAAATATAAGTCTTCCAGACTCTATAATATATCTCTCTAGATACAGATTTACGAGCCTGTAACATAGTATAAATCACAGAGTCAGAGAAACCTCTTTGACCAAGAATCAAGCGTTCAATCTCCATACCTTTAAATTTAAGGATTTGAGATCCTGATGGAAAAAAGGACCTTGCGACAGAAGGTCTGGTCTTAAGAGTCCACGGTTGGCAAGAGGCCATCCGGACAAGATCCGCATACCAAAACCTGTGAGGCCATGCTGGAGCTACCAGCAGAACAAACGAGCATTCCTTCAGAATCTTGGAGATTACTCTTGGAAGAAAAACTAGAGGCGGAAAGATATAGGCAGGATGATACTTCCAAGGAAGTGATAATGCATCCACTGCCTCCGCCTGAGGATCCCGGGATCTGGAAAGATACCTGGGAAGTTTCTTGTTTAGATGAGAAGCCATCAGATCTATTTCTGGAAGTTCCCACATTTGAACAATCTGAAGAAATACCTCTGGGTGAAGAGACCATTCGCCCGGATGCAACGTTTGGCGACTGAGATAATCCGCTTCCCAATTGTCTATTCCTGGAATATGAACCGCAGAGATTAGACAGGAGCTGGATTCCGCCCAAACCAGAATTCGAGATACTTCTTTCATAGCCAGAGGACTGCGAGTCCCTCCTTGATGATTGATGTATGCCACAGTTGTGACATTGTCTGTCTGAAAACAAATGAACGATTCTCTCTTTAGAAGAGGCCAAGACTGAAGAGCTCTGAAAATTGCACGGAGTTCCAAAATATTGATCGGTAATCTCACCTCCTGAGATTCCCAAACCCCTTGTGCTGTCAGAGACCCCCACACAGCTCCCCAACCTGTAAGACTTGCATCTGTTGAAATTACAGTCCAGGTCGGAAGAACAAAAGAAGCCCCCTGAACTAAACAATGGTGATCTGTCCACCACGTCAGAGAGTGTTGTACAATCGGTTTTAAAGATATTAATTGAGATATCTTTGTGTAATCCCTGCACCATTGGTTCAGCATACAGAGCTGAAGAGGTCGCATGTGAAAACGAGCAAAGGGGATCGCGTCCGATGCAGCAGTCATAAGACCTAGAATTTCCATGCATAAGGCTACCGAAGGGAATGATTGTGACTGAAGGTTTCGACAAGCTGAAATCAATTTTAGATGTCTCTTGTCTGTCAAAGACAGAGTCATGGACACTGAATCTATCTGGAAACCCAAAAAGGTTACCCTTGTCTGAGGAATCAATGAACTTTTTAGTGAATTGATCCTCCAACCATGATTTTGAAGAAACAACAAAAGTCGATTCGTATGAAATTCTGCTAAATGTGAAGACTGAGCAAGTACCAAGATATCGTCCAAATAAGGAAATACCACAATACCCTGTTCTCTGATTACAGATAGAAGGGCACCGAGAACCTTTGTAAAAATTCTTGGAGCTGTTGCTAGGCCAAACGGCAGAGCCACAAACTGGTAATGCTTGTCTAGGAAAGAGAATCTCAGAAACTGATAGTGAGCTGGATGAATCGGAATATGCAGATATGCATCCTGTAAATCTATTGTAGACATATAATGCCCTTGCTGAACAAAAGGCAGGATAGTCCTTACAGTTACCATTTTGAATGTTGGTATCCTTACATAACGATTCAATATTTTTAGATCCAGAACTGGTCTGAAGGAATTCTCCTTCTTTGGTACAATGAAGAGATTCGAATAAAACCCCAGCCCCTGTTCCAGAACTGGAACTGGCATAATTACTCCAGCCAACTCTAGATCTGAAACACATTTCAGAAATGCTTGAGCTTTCGCTGGGGTTACTGGGACACGGGAAAGAAAGAATCTCTTTGCAGGAGGTCTTATCTTGAAACCAATTCTGTACCCTTCTGAAATAATGTTCTGAATCCAAAGATTGTGAATAGAATTGATCCAAATTTCTTTGAAAAAACGTAATCTGCCCCCTACCAGCTGAGCTGGAATGAGGGCCGCACCTTCATGTGGACTTAGAAGCTGGCTTTGCTTTTCTAGAAGGCTTGGATTTATTCCAGACTGGAGATGGTTTCCAAACTGAAACTGCTCCTGAGGATGAAGGATCAGGCTTTTGTTCTTTGTTGAAATGAAAGGAACGAAAACGATTATTAGCCCTGTTTTTACCCTTAGATTTTTTATCCTGTGGTAAAAAAGTTCCTTTCCCACCAGTAACAGTTGAGATAATAGAATCCAACTGAGAACCAAATAATTTATTACCCTGGAAAGAAAGGGAAAGTAGAGTCGATTTAGAAGACATATCAGCATTCCAAGTTTTAAGCCATAAAGCTCTTCTAGCTAAAATAGCTAGAGACATAAACCTGACATCAACTCTGATAATATCAAAAATGGCATCACAGATAAAATTATTAGCATGTTGAAGAAGAATAATAAATGTTATGAGAATCATGATCTGTTACTTGTTGCGCTAAAGTTTCCAACCAAAAAGTTGAAGCTGCAGCAACATCCGCCAAAGATATAGCAGGTCTAAGAAGATTACCTGAACACAAATAAGCTTTTCTTAGAAAGGATTCAATTTTCCTATCTAAAGGATCCTTAAAGGAAGTACCATCTGCCGTAGGAATAGTAGTACGTTTAGCAAGGGTAGAGATAGCCCCATCAACTTTAGGGATTTTGTCCCAAAACTCTAATCTGTCAGACGGCACAGCATATAAGGCACAGCATATAATTGCTTAAAACGTTTAGAAGGAGTAAATGAATTACCCAAATTATTCCATTCCCTGGAAATAAATTCCATTTTAAATAAATATGAAGATTTATCAGCATCAACCTCTGAAACAGAATCCTCTGAACCAGAAGAATCATTAGAATCAGAATGATGATGTTCATTTAAAAATTCATTTGGATAAAGAGAAGTTTTAAAAGACTTTTTATGTTTACTAGAAGGAGGAATAACAGACATAGCCTTCTTAATAGATTCAGAAACAAAATCTCTTATGTTATCAGGAACGCTCTGAACATTAGATGTTGATGGAACTGCAACAGGTAATGGTATTTTACTAAAGGAAATATTTTCTGCATTAACAAGTTTGTCATGACATTTAATACAAACAACAGCTGGAGGAACAGCTACCAAAAGTTTACAGCAGATACACTTAGCTTTGGTAGTTCCAGCACCAGGCAGCGATTTTCCTGAAGTATCTTCTGACTCAGATGCAACATGAGACATCTTGCAATATGTAAGAGAAAAAACAACATATAAAGCAAAATTTATCAAATTCCTTAAATTACAGTTTCAGGAATGGGAAAAAATGCCAAAGAACAAGCTTCTAGCAACCAGAAGCAATGAAAAATGAGACTTAAATAATGTGGAGACAAAAGCGACGCCCATATTTTTTTTAGCGCCAAATAAGACGCCCACATTATTTGGCGCCTAAATGCTTTTGGCGCCAAAAATGACGCCACATCCGGAACACCAACATTTTTGGCGCAAAAGAACGTCAAAAAATGACGCAACGTCCGGTGACACGTATGAAGCCGGAAACAGAAAAGATTTTTTGCGCCAAAAAAGTCTGCGCCAAGAATGACGCAATAAAATGAAGCATTTTCAGCCCCCGTGAGCCTAACAGCCCACAGGGAAAAAGTCCAATTTTTTAAGGTAAGAAAAAATGATAGATTCAAATGCATTATCCCAAATATGAAACTGACTGTCTGAAAATAAGGAATGTTGAACATCCTGAGTCAAGGCAAATAAATGTTTGAATACATATATTTAGAACTTTATAAAAAAAGCGCCCAACCATAGCTTAGAGTGTCACAGAAAATAAGACTTACTTACCCCAGGACACTCGTCTACATGTTGTAGAAAGCCAAACTAGTACTGAAACGAAAATCAGCAGAGGTAATGGTATATATATAAGAGTATATCGTCGATCTGAAAAGGGAGGTAAGAGATGAATCTCTACAACCGATAACAGAGAACCTATGAAATAGACCCCGTAGAAGGAGATCATTGAATTCAAATAGGCAATACTCTCCTCACATCTCTCTGACATTCACTGCACGCTGAGAGGAAAACCGGGCTCCAACCTGTTGCGGAGCGCATATCAACGTAGAATCTAGCACAAACTTACTTCACCACCTCCATAGGAGGCAAAGTTTGTAAAACTGATTTGTGGGTGTGGTGAGGGGTGTATTTATAGGCATTTTGAGGTTTGGGAAACTTTGCCCCTCCTGGTAGGAATGTATATCCCATACGTCACTAGCTCATGGACTCTCGCTAATTACATGAAAGAAATAATGTATTAGGTGTTACTTATGCCAATTTTGAGAGGGGCCTGGAACCTATCACCCTCAATTCCCACTGACTTACATTATAAACTGGGTTTCAATTTACAACGGTTTCGATTTACAACCATTCCTTCTGGAACCTAACCCCGGCGTAAACTGAGGGCTACCTGTGTATATATATATATATATATATATATATATATATATATATATATATATATATATTATGTGAATTCTTGCACATGCTAAGTAGGAGCTGGTGACTCAAAAAGTGTAAATATAAAAAGATTTTATAATTTTATAACCATATGATATTTGTTGATATGTATATTTATTTAACAAAAAGTTTTAAATGTTATCCATTTATCCTCTGTATTTTTATTAGAGAATACTTTGTCCCAATTTATGTTATTTAATGATTTCCTTAAATCGTTGAATTTTGCTTTCTTAAAATTAAAAGTCTTGGTTAAACCTTTAAGACACTGCATATGAAAAGAGATTTTAAATGTGACCATGTTATGATCACTGTTTCCCAAATGTTCTTTGACTTCTATGTTTGATATCATATCTGTATTATTTGATAGCACTAAATCCAATATAGTGTTACTCCTAGTTGGCTCCTCTATTAATTGTGACAAGAAGTTATCCCTGAGAACATTTAAAAATCTGTCCCCCTTAGCTTATTTACTAGTTTCATTGGCTCAGTTTATATCAGGGTAGTTAAAAGCTCCCATAATTACAGCACTATTATTAGCAGCCGTACCTATTTGCATTAGTAGTTGAGTTTCCTCCAGGTCACTAATGTTGGGAGGCTTGTAGCATGTTCCTAGTAATATTTTTTAGGATTTTTCCCCCCACTCTTTATTTCCACCCACAGGGTCTCTACATTGTCGCCTGTATCATAAATATCTTCCAATATTGTAGGTTTAAGGTAAGGTTTAATATACATGCAGATTCCTCCACCCCTTTTATTATTCCTTTTCTCCTAAATAAAGTATACCCCTCTAAGTTAACTGCCCAGTCATGTAAATCATCAACGGAAGAAGCTCTGTGCTGCTCTATTACAGAGCGAAACGCGCAGAAGGACGGGTGGGTGCGCAGCACTTCAACCGTGGGATCCCCCCACCATCCATTATCAGCACACATTCCGCTGTTTATGCTGTCCCTGTGTGGAGGAGTAGTGAGTGAGGATCGGACCATCTGACTGTGGGAGAGGTATTTGAATTTTCAGGACATGGTATTAACTCTTTTTCATCTATGTATGGATGCTCATGTGGTAATCTTAACCTCTACCCCCTTTTTACCACTCATGTGGATACCCCACACAGGGTTATAGCGGACTGTAACATTTGTCCTTACATTGACACTGCATGTTTTGAGTTCCATGCTGACTGAAGCATTTATATTATAACGCTATATGACTAGCTGCTTTGCAACTTGGCTGTTGCTTTTCATGTCTGCAACTATTACTAATCATCATTGTTACTCATTGTGACTGGTGCTTTCATAATTTATTCAGCAACTCAGTACCTATATGTGGATTTTCAATTTCAGTCGTCTAGTAGCATCATATGATATACTTCATCTCACAGTTACCTATATAGTATTGAATAAAATCTCTATTTGCCGGCTAAGTCATGTTTGGAGTTGAATGAGGGGCCCATGTGTTGTCTTTTTGTGTGAGTCTCTGTGTTTTATCTGTATATATAATTGTTGTATTTATTATTGTAATTATATAAACTTTTCTATCTTTTGGTTAAAAATTTTTCTTGTTCTTTATTTAGGGAGGGTGCTTTAACCCCTTAATGACCACAGCACTTTTCCATTTTCTGTCCGTTTGGGACCAAGGCTATTTTTACATTTTTGCGGTGTTTGTGTTTAGCTGTAATTTTCCTCTTACTCATTTACTGTACCCACACATATTATATACCGTTTTTCTCACTATTAAATGGACTTTCTAAAGATACCATTATTTTCATCATATCTTATAATTTACTATAAAAAAATTTATAAAATATGAGGAAAAATGGAAAAAAACACACTTTTTCTAACTTTGACCCCCAAAATCTGTTACACATCTACAACCACCAAAAAACACCCATGCTAAATAGTTTCTAAATTTTGTCCTGAGTTTAGAAATACCCAATGTTTACATGTTCTTTGCTTTTTTTGTAAACTATAGGGCCATAAATACAAGTAGCACTTTGCTATTTCCAAACCATTTCTTTTCAAAATTAGCGATAGTTACATTAGAACACTGATATCTTTCAGGAATCCCTGAATATCCCTTGACATGTATATATTTTTTTTTCAAAGACATCCCAAAGTATTGATCTAGGCCCATTTTGGTATATTTCATGCCACTATTTCACCGCCAAATGCGATCAAATAAAAAAAATTGTTCACTTTTTCACAAATTTTTTCACAAACTTTAGGTTTTTCACTGAAATTATTTACAAACAACTTATGCAATTATAGAATAAATGGTTGTAAATGCTTCTCTGGGATCCCCTTTGTTCAGAAATAGCAGACATATATGGCTTTGGCTTTGCTTTTTGGTAATTAGAAGGCTGCTAAATGCCACTGTGCACAATACGTGTATTATGCCCAGCATTGAAGGGGTTAATTAGGGAGCATGTAGGGAGCTTCTAGGGTTAATTTTAGCTTTAGTGTAGTATAGTAGACAACCCCAAGTATTGATCTAGGCCCATTTTGGTATATTTCATGCCCCCATTTCACCGCCAAATGCGATCAAAGTAAAAAAAACTTTAATTTTTTCACAATTTTAGGTTTCTCACTGAAATTATTTACAAACAGCTTGTGCAATTATGGCACAAATGGTTGTAAATGCTTCTCTGGGATGCCCTTTGTTCAGAAATAGCAGACACATATGACTTTGGCGTTGCTTTATGGTAATTAGAAAGTCACTAAATGCTGCTGCGCACCACACGTGCATTATGGCTAGCAGTGAAGGGGTTAATTAGGTAGTTTGTAGGGAGCTTGCAGGGTTAATTTTAGCTTTAGTGTAGAGATCAGCCTCCCACCTGACACATCCCACCCCCTGATCCCTCCCAAACAGCTCCCTTCTCTCCCCCACCCCACAATTGTCCCCGCCATCTTAAGTACTGGCAGAAAGTCTGCCAGTACTAAAATAAAAGTTGGTTTTTTTTTTTTAAGAAAAAAAAAAAAAGCATATTTACATATGCTGTGTTTAGGATCCCCCCTTAACCCCCAACCTCCCTGATCCCCCCCCAAACAGCTCTCTAAGCCTCCCTCTTAGCCTTATTGGGGGCCATCTTGGGTACTGGCAGCTGTCTGCCAGTACCCAGTTTGAACAATCAAATGTTTATTTTTATTTTTTTATTTTTTATTTTTCTGTAGTGTAGCTCAATCAAACAACCCCCCACGGACCAACCCCCACCACCTAAATGACACCTAAGGTTTTTTTTCATGTATTTAAATTTTGTCCCAAAATAAAAAAAATTCCGTAGTGTAGCGGTTCCCACCCGCTCCCTCCCCGTGCACGCGCCCGCCCCCGCCCCCTCGTGCACGTGCGCGCGCCCGCGCGCGCCCCCCGGACTTACCCGCGCACGATCCCGCCCCCCTCCACATGACCAGGGCCATCGATGGCCGCCACCCACCTCCCACACCGGCTCCCACCCACCAACGATACCGGCCATCGATGTCCGGTGCAGAGAGGGCCACAGAGTGGCTCTCTCTGCATCGGATGGCCGTAAAAGGTTATTGCAGGATGCCTCCATATCGAGGCATCACTGCAATAACCGGAAAGCAGCTGGAAGCGAGCAGGATCGCTTCCAGCTGCTTTCCACACCGAGGACGTGCAGGGTACGTCCTCAGGCGTTAACTGCCTTTTTTCTGAGGACGTACCCTGCACGTCCTCGGTCGTTAAGGGGTTAATCCTGGTCTTTTTGGTTTTACCTTATACCGGTATAGCCACTTTTCTTAATAATTTGTTTATGACTGTTGATTTACCAGGCAGCACATCCAAATGTTTGAGTAATTATTGACTATTATGCATGGTTGAGCTTACTTATTTTCTCTTTTTTGTTTTTCATGTGAATCATCCCACCAAGTTTCAGTTATAGTGATAACATCATAGTCCTCTTCTGCAACTAAGAGCTCCAGCTCCCTCATTTTACCTGTCATGCTTCTTGCATTTGTTGTCATACATATAATTTTCATGTGCTTTCTGCTGATACTTGGTGCGCTTTACTCCACACTTTCTAATGTGACATTTCTTAAGTCATCCCTTCCTTGAGTTATTAAAGGAGTGACATATTCACAGACTGATCTCTCTGTTCTATTGTGTTCTAACTGCCCCCCACCTTTGCCTAGTTTAAAATATTCTCTAAACGTGCTACCATCCTTTTCCCCAATACCCCTGCACCCATGTCATTCAGGTGCAATCCATCCTTACTGTACAAATTGTACCCAAGTGAAAAGTCAGCCCAGTGTTCTAAAAAGTCAAACCCCTCATTTTTACACCATGTTGTTAACCATGAATTAACAGACCTTAGCTCCTTCAGCCTTACTGAGTTAGCACACGGCACTGGTAATATCTCCCAAAATATTACTTGGGAGGTCCTCGCTTTAAGTTTCCTACCTAACTCCCTGAAGTCATTTGTTAGGACTCTTCATATGAAATAGTCATTTCTGCTCAATAAAACCACAATCCAAATAAATGGGTTGTACTTCCAGTGAGAGCAGACCTCATTTTATCTCTTTATTTATACACAAATTATCCTTAATTTATCTTTCACTGTATGCACCATGAGACCAATACTTAGGGCCCCGATAATCTAAAGCTCTCAGCATTATCTAAGAAGTCTGGTCAGTATGGTGAAGTCCCTCAAGGAATTTTAAATTGAGATATGTTTGCATACACTACAATATATTGTCTAAAAAAATAAGAGTTTGCGTGATTTCTCTCTATGCTGGACCCTTAGAGAGAACAACGGAAAACATTTCTTCGACACCTTATTATTTAAATAGCTTTTCTATAACTAGTACTTAAAGGACATAAAAACTCCACGATTCAGGCAGAGAATACAAATACAAAAGCATAAGCACAGGAGTGTGCACATGTCGGCAGCACTATATGGCAGCAGTTTTGCATAAATGATATAAATTAGCACGAGCACTAGATGGCAGCACTATTTCCTGTCATGTAGAGCTTCAGACATATGGATATTATCTACCTATGTATCTCTTCAACAAAGAATACCATTCTTTCTTTTTTTAAATAAACATACAAAGAGAACAAAGTAAAATTGATAATGGAAGTAAATTGTAAACTTTTTTTAAAATTACATTTTCTATCTGAATAAAATACATTTTTTGGGTTTCATATCCCTTTAAAGGGATAGTCTAGTCAGAATTAAACGTTCATGATTCAGAAAGAACATGCCGTTTTAAGCAATTTTCTAATTTACTTCATTCTCTTTGTATCTTTATTTAAAAAAGAAAGCATGTAAGTTTAGGAGCCAGCCCATTTCAAAGTAGTCACATCATTTCAATGTATAGCGTACACTTTAGATCTATAAAAATGCAAAATACACTATTAGCGCATAAACTAAATTAGGGCTGCAACCAACGATTATTTTCATAATCAATCAGCGGATTATTTTTTCGATAAATCAGATTTTAAAAAAATCATTTTTTTCCTGTATTTAAAATAAAATCCACATACATACTTTGTGTCCAATTTTTACTCCTGCGCCTATCTAGATATCCTTTTCAGCAAAGAATACCAAGAGAACAAAACAAATTAGATAATAGAAATAATTTAGAAGGCTGTTTAAAATCACATTCTATAACTGAATCATGAAAGAAAAAATTGGGTTTCATGACCCTTTAAGCAAAACCAAACCACAAACTATAAAAGAGGTAGAACTAGAAAGACTTTCACTGTTTATACCAATCTGTTACTTGCTCTTTCAGAAACTTTGCATTGAAATGCAAAAATCATAAATTTATGTAAGAACTTACCTGATACATTAATTTCTTTCTATTGGCAAGAGTCCATGAGCTAGTGACGTATGGGATATACAATCATACCAGGAGGGGCAAAGTCTCCCAAACCTCAAAATGCCTATAAATATACCCCTCACCACACCCACAATTCAGTTTAATGAATAGCCAAGTAGTGGGGTGATAAAATAAGGAGTAGAAAAGCATACAAAAAGTGGAAATGGAAAAATAATTGTGCTTTTATACCAAAAACAACCACCAAAAAAAGGGTGGGCCCCATGGACTCTTGCCAATATGAAAGAAATTAATTTATCAGGCAAGTTCTTACATAAATTATGCTTTCTTTCATGTAATTGGCAAGAGTCCATGAGCTAGTGACGTATGGGATAAAAATACCCAAGAAGTGGAAGTCCACAGAAGAGTCACTAGAAAGGGAGGGATAAAATAACAGCTACTTCCACTGATAAATTAAATCCACACAATAAATAAGTTTTCCTTGAAAACACATAAATAAAAAGCAGTAGAATCAAACAAACAGCTGCCTGAAGAACTTTATCTACCAAAGACTGCTTCAGAGGAAGCAAATACATAAAAATGGTAAAAACAATAAAAGTATGCAAAGACGACCAAATTACTGATTTGCAACCTAAGCTTCATTCTGAAAAAGCCCAAGAAATTGCGACTGAACTTAGTAGAATGAGCTGTAAATCTCTAAGGCGGAGTCTGCCCTGCCTCGAAATAAGCCTCGAAATACAAAAGTTTTAATCAGGATGCCAAAGAAATGGCAGAGGCTTCCTAACTTTTTCTGAAACCAGACAAACAGCAGATAGACTAGAAGTCTTCTGAAATCCTAGTAACCTCAATATAGAATTATTAAGCTCTTACCACATCCAAAGGATGTAAAGAACTCTCAAATAATAATTTAGGATTAGCACACAAAGAAGGAACATCAATTTCTCTACTAATGTTGTTCAAATTCACAACCTTAGGGGGAAAAAAAGAAGTCCACAAAACAACTTATCTAGATGAAAAAAATCAGATAAGAAGACACACAAGAGAGAGCGGATAAATCAGAAACTTTTGTAGCAGAAGATATAGTCAAAAGAAACAACACTTTCCAAGAAAGTAGATAATCTTCAAACCAAATAAGACTCCAAAAAGGAGAAATTAATAAATGAACAGGCTTGATACCAACCAAAGCCTGAACAAAACAGTGAATATCAGGAAGTTTAAACAATCATTTTAGAAAATAAAACAGAAAGAACAGAGATTTGTCCCTTCAAAAATTTTGCAGACAAACTTATCCAAACCATCCTGAAAAACCTAGGAATTCTAAAGGAATGCCAAGAGAATTTATGAGAAGAAAACTGCAACATATTGATAAAAACTAAGTCAGAGAAACCTCTATGACTAAACACTAATCAATTTCCATACCCCCAAAGTAGTAATTTGAGATCCCAATGGAAAAGAGAAAGCGGCCAAGGATGGCAACTTGGACATCTGAACAAGATCCACATACCAAACCTGTAAGGCCATGCTGATGCTATCAGAAACACATGACACTGTTCCAATATGATCTTGGAAATCACCTTTGGAAGAAAAAAACAGAGGCGGAAGGATGTAGACAGGTTGCAAAACCAAGACACTGCTAATGCATCCACCATCTCCACCTGAGGATCCCTGGACCTGAAAAGGTACCTGGGAAATTGAGAAAACACATCTGTATAGAGACACCACTCTCCCGTATGTAAAGACTGATGGCTGAGATAATCCACCTCCCAAATGTCTAAAATCGTAGAAAATAAACAGGAGATAAATTCCATCTAAGAACATATTCAAGATACTTCTTAATTGCTTAAGTTGTGATATTGTTTGTCTGAAAGCAAAAAATGAAAAAGTTCTCTCCTAAAAGAGGCTAAGCCAGAAAGAGCTCTGAAAAAATAGCACAGAGTTCTAAAATATCAATTGGAAACCTCGCCTCTTGAAATTTCCAAACCCCTTGTGCTGTCAAAAGACCCTCAGCCAGCTCGCCAACCTTTAAAACTTGCATCCATTAAGAATAAAGTCCAGGAAGTGTGAACAAAAGGAGGCCCCCTGAATAAAATGATGATAGACTAATCACCAAAACAGAGAGAGAAGATTGTTAGGATTTAAAAATATCAACTATGATATCTAAAAACAATCCCTGTATCATTGATTCAGTATGCAAAGCAAAAAGAGATCTCAGATGAAAAACGAGCAAAGGGAACCACACCCGATGCCACAGTTATGAGACCTAAAACTTCTATGCACATAGCCACTGAAGGAAATGTTCTAGAATGTAAGTTAGACAGGCTAACGCCACTTACAATTGACTTTTGTCCGATAAAGACAAAGACATGAACACAGAATCCATCTAGAAACCCAAAAAGAAGTGACCCTTGACTGAGGAATAACGAAACTCTTCGGTAAAATAAAATCCTATAACCATGTCTTGAAGAAACAAAACTTAGTTGATTCATAAGGGATTCCACAAAAAAAGTCCATATATTTGAATACTGCTCTTTCATATGTATATATGTATTGGGTACTTGTAAAGCGCGTCTAATCACCCGTAAGGGACTGAAGATGCTGCTCATTTAAACAACCTCGGAAGGATGAAAGGCTGAATTAACCTCGCCGGAAATCGAACTTGCAACCCTCAAGTTGCTACAGAGCTCAGCCACAGTGCATTAGCATGCTGAGCTATCTGTCCGGCTTTAATAAAAGAAAAGTTTAAGATAATACCAAGATACCATCCAAATAGGGAAGCACCACAATACCCTAGACAGAAGAAGGGCACCAAGAACCTTTGAAAATATTCATAAAGCTGTCACTAAACCAAATGGAGAAGAGACAAATTAGTAAAGATTAAAAGGAAAATTTCAGAATCCACAAGTGGTCTGATTGAAATAAAATATGAGGATAAACATCCTGAAAAATGGAATGGACATGAAATGACCTTAACAAAAAGGCATAATAGTCCTTATAATCAACTTAAAAGTTGAGATTCTAACAAAACAATATAGTCTTCAGATCCAATAATAGACTGAATAAACCTTCCTTCTTAGGGATAAAGAATAGAATTGAATAGAAACCCAAATCCTGTTCCTGCAAAAAGAACTGGCATAATCACTCCTGAAAAAAAAGTGTACTAAGAAAGAAAGATTCTTCCCATAGAAGATCCCATTCTAAAAATCTATTCAAACCCTAAGAATAATATAGAATTTGGACTGAGTTCATCAAACAATTTAATCTGCCCCCCACCAGAAGGACTGGTTTGAGAACTGCACCTTCGTGCAGTCTAATGACTAGTAATTATATAGCGTTTTTCTCCCAGAAGGATATAAAAAAACGCTTCTTCAGTGCTTACACTCAGAGTTAACCAAATTACGAGCTGATAAAAACAGTAACTGATCTCTGGGTCTTGAAAAAGTCCTGATAGGCGGGACGAAACGCGTAGACGGAGGAGCAGCCCGTCATTGGTCATCACTATTTCCTGCAGCCGCATTGGAATCCAGAACAAGCCGAGACAAGCCGGGAGAAACAGCCCGCCAAATAGCGAACTCTTGATATCGAGTGTGAACAGTGTATCCGGCTGATAAGTACTGCAGAAAGTTCATTGAGCTAACGGGTTGGAGTGTTTGTTTAAGGCGTCACTTTTTAATACTTCTTGTAAGTGCAATATATTAATTGCTTGTAATAAATTGTTTTTTGATTCACCTTGAGTCGTGGATGCGCTCTGTGCTTTTTTCGTTCCAGTTTTTATAATCAGCGCACCCCTGAGTGCCCTGTGTGAAGGAGCAGCACCACCACTCTGATCACTAAGGAGAAATCTACTGGGAGGAGAGAAGAGGTCCTATTGGCAGTAACATTATTGGTATTTCTACCCTACTCCTTAAGTCATGAAAGATATGCCTGTTGGTTCTTCTTTTTTATCATAACACATTTAATAACTACTATATTGAGTGTGATATCCATTATAAATATAGAGTGTGTTTTGAAGTCTAACATTGATATTAGAAGTTCCAATACTGACATTTATTGTATTGTACACTCATATTGAAGTTGTATTTTCACCACCAGTTCCTTTGGGGTGAATTAAGTAATTATTTGTTGACCAATTGTACAGACAGCAAGCGCAGTAATTTTTGTGTAAGTTTTGATAAAAACAGTAGTTATTATTACCCAAATAAATGGAACACAATAAATTGACCTCAAAGGCCAAAGGGCTGAATTAACCCTGCCGGGAAATGAATCTATGACCCTTAGATCTAGAACAAGCGATTGTAGTCAGGACATTCACCAACTGATCTACATCACCGGATTAAAAGTAGGGCAGAAAAAACTTGAAACCTCCAGAAATAGTGGAGATAATAGAAATCAAACAAATTATTATCCTAACAAGATAAAGATAATAAAAAATATTTGAAATCATAATAATAGATATCGTAAACATAATTAAATGAATACATCTAAAGTAAATAAACAGAGTTATATACTTAAGAATCTTAAACTGCTTATGCTAACTGTTCAACAAAGGTTGAGAGAGCAGAAATGTCAGCCACAGATAAAGCTGAACTAAAAATATAAACAGTACCTGAATATGCTCTACTAAGGTTATATTCAAATTCTAAAGAATCCTGAAAACAAGTACCAATTTCCTTAGAAATAGTAGTACAGTCCCAAGAGAGAATCAGAATAACCATTCTTTAGAATATAATACAGATAGTATATTGAATAGAAAAACCTCAAAAGCAAAAATGTTAAAATCCAGATATGAAATGGATCATCAACATAGTTAATAGGAGGACTAGACTCCTAAAAGCTATAAATAGAAAAATGAACAAAAAATGTTCAAATGAAAAATAAGGAGAATTTTAACAAACTGATACAGGATCCTTTGAGCCAAAGAAACATTCATCAGTAGAATAAACTTAAATATGCTGTCGGTCAGAACAAAATTAATTAAATCTTAACAATTTTGAACAGACCTGGTAAGTTTACTGAAAGGCATAATAGGAATCATAACCTTTTATGATATAAGCAACAACATGTGATGTTTGCAGATGAAGTCAAGTACATGAACTGAATATGTAAAAAACAGTAAATGTTATTGTACATGTAGAAACATTACTAGCATAAAACAAGATAAATAAATGCCACATAATTGAGCTGAAGAAATAACAACAGCTTAAAAAATGAAAAGAACACACTTAGCTTTGTAGAATTTTGTAGGGCATCAGTTTCTACAGTAACATCAGAGTCAGGATCAGAATGAGACATCTCGCAAAATGTAACAGAAAAAGAAAAATAACATTATGCAAAACATTCAATTTCCACAATGTAACAGTTTCACTAGAGAAAAACAATAGCAGGCATAATAGCTTTCAAGGTTCATGAAAACAGCGAGCAATAGAGGGAGAGGGGTAAAATAACTAAACTTTGGCACCAAGAATGACGCATTACACAAAAAGAAGTTAAACAAACGTTGGCGGACAACTAACACCAGGAAATGACACAACTCGCGACGCAGGAAATGATGAAATTTGCGCCATCTAAGGTGCAACTTCACGGCAAAAAATGTTGCGCCAAAAATTACGCAATAAAAAACAGCATTTTGCGCCCTCGCGAGACTAGATTTGCCCACGAACAAAATGAAAGTCAAATTGAAAAAGACTGAACCCCAGGTAAGAAAAAAGTTTATTTAAACTTCCAAAACATGATTCCTATATTGAAACTGTTTAGACTGCAAATGAAAAACAGAATTTATGCTTACCTGATAAATTACTTTCTCCAACGGTGTGTCCGGTCCACGGCGTCATCCTTACTTGTGGGATATTCTCTTCCCCAACAGGAAATGGCAAAGAGTCCCAGCAAAGCTGGTCACATGATCCCTCCTAGGCTCCGCCCACCCCAGTCATTCGACCGACGGACAGGAGGAAATATATATAGGAGAAACCATATGATACCGTGGTGACTGTAGTTAGAGAAAATAATTCATCAGACCTGATTAAAAAACCAGGGCGGGCCGTGCCCCGGACACACCGTTGGAGAAAGTAATTTATCAGGTAAGCATAAATTCTGTTTTCTCCAACATTGGTGTGTCCGGTCCACGGCGTCATCCTTACTTGTGGGAACCAATACCAAAGCTTTAGGACACGGATGAAGGGAGGGAGCAAATCAGGTCACCTAAATGGAAGGCACCACGGCTTGCAAAACCTCTCTCCCAAAAATAGCCTCCGAAGAAGCAAAAGTATCAAATTTGTAAAATTTGGCAAAAGTGTGCAGTGAAGACCAAGTCGCTGCCTTACATATCTGGTCAACAGAAGCCTCGTTCTTGAAGGCCCATGTGGAAGCCACAGCCCTAGTGGAGTGAGCTGTGATTCTTTCAGGAGGCTGCCGTCCGGCAGTCTCATAAGCCAATCGGATAATGCTTTTAAGCCAAAAGGAAAGAGAGGTAGAAGTCGCTTTTTGACCTCTCCTTTTACCAGAATAAACAACAAACAAGGAAGATGTTTGTCTGAAATCTTTAGTAGCCTCTAAATAGAATTTTAGAGCACGGACTACGTCCAAATTGTGTAACAAACGTTCCTTCTTTGAAACTGGATTCGGACACAAAGAAGGTACAACTATCTCCTGGTTAATATTTTTGTTGGAAACAACTTTCGGAAGAAAACCAGGCTTAGTACGCAAAACCACCTTATCTGCATGGAACACCAGATAGGGCGGAGAACACTGCAGAGCAGATAACTCTGAAACTCTTCTAGCAGAAGAAATTGCAACCAAAAACAAAACTTTCCAAGATAATAACTTAATATCTACGGAATGTAAGGGTTCAAACGGAACCCCTTGAAGAACTGAAAGAACTAGATTTAGACTCCAGGGAGGAGTCAAAGGTCTGTAAACAGGCTTGATCCTAACCAGAGCCTGAACAAATGCTTGAACATCTGGCACAGCTGCCAGTCTTTTGTGAAGTAAAACAGATAAAGCAGAGATCTGTCCCTTCAGAGAACTTGCAGATAATCCTTTCTCCAAACTTTCTTGTAGAAAGGATAGAATCTTAGGAATTTTTATCTTGTTCCATGGGAATCCTTTAGATTCACACCAACAGATATATTTTTTCCATATTTTATGGTCAATTTTTCTAGTTACAGGCTTTCTAGCCTGAATCAGAGTACCTATTACAGAATCTGAAAACCCACACTTTGATAAAATCAAGCGTTCAATCTCCAAGCCGTCAGTTGGAGGGAAACCAGATTCGGATGTTCGAATGGACCCTGAACAAGAAGGTCCTGTCTCAAAGGTAGCTTCCATGGTGGAGCCGATGACATATTCACCAGGTCTGCATACCAAGTCCTGCGTGGCCACGCAGGAGCTATCAAGATCACCGAGGCCCTCTCCTGATTGATCCTGGCTACCAGCCTGGGGATGAGAGGAAACGGTGGGAATACATAAGCTAGGTTGAAGGTCCAAGGTGCTACTAGTGCATCTACTAGGGTCGCCTTGGGATCCCTGGATCTGGACCCGTAGCAAGGAACCTTGAAGTTCTGACGAGACGCCATCAGATCCATGTCTGGAATGCCCCATAATTGAGTTATTTGGGCAAAGATTTCCGGATGGAGTTCCCACTCCCCCGGATGGAATGTCTGACGACTCAGAAAATCCGCTTCCCAATTTTCCACTCCTGGGATGTGGATCGCAGACAAGTGGCAGGAGTGATCCTCCGCCCATTGAATTATCTTGGTCACTTCTTTCATCGCCAGGGAAGTCCTTGTTCCCCCCTGATGATTGATATATGCAACGGTCGTCATGTTGTCTGACTGAAACCTTATGAATTTGGCCTTTGCTAGTTGATGCCAATCTCTGAGAGCATTGAATATCGCTCTCAGTTCCAGAATGTTTATCGGGAGAAAAGACTCTTCCCGAGACCATAGACCCTGAGCTTTCAGGGATTCCCAGACCGCGCCCCAGCCCACTAGGCTGGCGTCGGTCGTGACAATGACCCACTCTGGTCTGCGGAAGCTCATTCCCTGTGACAGATTGTCCAGGGTCAGCCACCAACGGAGTGAATCTCTGGTCTTTTGATCTACTTGAATCGTCGGAGACAAGTCTGTATAATCCCCATTCCACTGTCTGAGCATGCACAGTTGTAATGGTCTTAGATGAATTCGTGCAAAAGGAACTATGTCCATTGTTGCAACCATCAATCCTATTACTTCCATGCACTGCGCTATGGAAGGACGAGGAACAGAATGAAGTACTTGACAAGAGCTTAGAAGTTTTGATTTTCTGACCTCTGTCAGAAAAATCCTCATTTCTAAGGAATCTATTATTGTTCCCAAGAAGGGAACTCTTGTTGACGGGGACAGAGAACTTTTTTCTTTGTTCACCTTCCATCCGTGAGATCTGAGAAAGGCTAGGACGATGTCCGTATGAGCCTTTGCTTTTGACAGGGACGACGCTTGAATCAGGATGTCGTCCAAGTAAGGTACTACTGCAATGCCCCTTGGTCTTAGAACCGCTAGAAGGGACCCTAGTACCTTTGTGAAAATCCTTGGAGCAGTGGCTAATCCAAATGGAAGTGCCACAAACTGGTAATGCTTGTCCAGAAAAGCGAACCTTAGGAACTGATGATGTTCCTTGTGGATAGGAATATGTAGATACGCATCCTTTAAATCCACGGTAGTCATAAATTGATTTTCCTGGATAGTAGGTAGGATCGTTCGAATAGTTTCCATTTTGAACGATGGTACCCTGAGAAATTTGTTTAGGATCTTTAGATCCAAAATTGGTCTGAATGTTCCCTCTTTTTTGGGAACTATGAACAGATTGGAATAAAAACCCATTCCTTGTTCTCTTATTGGAACTGGATGTATCACTCCCATCTTTAACAGGTCTTCTACACAATTTAAGAATGCCTGTCTCTTTATTTGGTTTGAAGATAATTGAGACCTGTGGAACCTTCCCCTTGGGGGTAGTTCCTTGAATTCCAGGAGATAACCTTGAGAAACTATTTCTAGCGCCCAAGGATCCTGAACATCTCTTGCCCAAGCCTGAGCAAAGAGAGAAAGTCTGCCCCCCACTAGATCCGGTCCCGGATCGGGGGCTATCCCTTCATGCTGTTTTGGTAGCAGTGGTAGGCTTCTTGGCCTGATTACCCTTGTTCCAGCCTTGCATTGGTTTCCAGGCTGGTTTGGGTTGTGAAGTATTACCCTCTTGCTTAGAGGATACAGAATTAGAGACTGGTCCGTTTCTGCGAAAGGGACGAAAATTAGGCTTATTATTAGCCTTAAAAGACCTATCCTGTGGGAGGGCGTGGCCCTTTCCCCCAGTGATGTCTGAAATAATCTCTTTCAAATCAGGTCCAAATAATGTTTTACCTTTGAAAGGAATGTTAAGCAATTTTGTCTTGGAAGACACATCCGCTGACCAAGACTTTAGCCAAAGCACTCTGCGCGCCACGACAGCAAACCCTGAATTTTTCGCCGCTAATCTAGCTAATTGCAAAGCGGCATCTAAAACAAAAGAGTTAGCCAATTTAAGTGCTTGAACTCTGTCCATAACCTCCTCATACGAAGATTCTTTACTGAGCTATTTTTCTAGTTCCTCGAACCAGAAACACGCTGCCGTAGTGACAGGAACAATGCATGAAATTGGTTGTAGAAGGTAACCTTGCTGTACAAAAATCTTTTTAAGCAAACCCTCTAATTTCTTATCCATAGGATCTTTGAAAGCACAACTATCTTCGATAGGAATAGTAGTGCGTTTGTTTAGAGTAGAAACCGCCCCCTCGACCTTGGGGACTGTCTGCCATAACTCCTTTCTGGGGTCGACTATAGGAAATAATTTCTTAAATATAGGGGGGGGAACAAAAGGTATGCCGGGCCTTTCCCACTCTTTATTTACTATGTCCGCCACCCGCTTGGGTATAGGAAAAGCATTGGGGGGCACCGGAACCTCTAGGAACTTGATCTTACATAATTTCTCTGGAATGACCAAATTGTCACAATCATCCAGAGTAGATAACACCTCCTTAAGCAGTGCGCGGAGATGTTCTAATTTAAATTTAAATGTCACAACATCAGGTTCAGCTTGATGAGAAATTTTTCCTGAATCTGAAATTTCTCCATCAGACAAAACCTCCCTCATGGCCCCTTGAGATTGGTGTGAGGGTATGTCAGAACAGTTATCATCAGCGTCCTCTTGCTCTTCAGTGTTTAAAACAGAGCAATCGCGCTTTCTCTGATAAGTAGGCATTTTGGATAAAAGATTTGCTATGGAGTTATCCATTACAGCCGTTAATTGTTGCATGGTAATAAGTATTGGCGCACTAGATGTACTAGGGGCCTCCTGTGTGGGCATAACTGGTGTAGACACAGTAGGGGATGATGTAGTATCATGTTTACTCCCCTCATTTGAGGAATCATCTTGGGCAATATCATTATCTGTGGCATTACTGTCCTTACTTTGTTTGGACACTATGGCACAATTATCACATAAATTTAAATGGGGAGACACATTGGCTTTCATACATATAGAACATAGCTTATCTGATGGTACAGACATGTTAAACAGGCTTAAACTTGTCAACAAAGCACAAAAAACGTTTTAAAATAAAACCGTTACTGTCACTTTAAATTTCAAACTGAAAACAATTTATTACTGAATATGTGAAAAAGTATGAAGGAATTGTTCAAAATTCACCAAACTTTCACCACAGTGTCTTAAAGCATTAAAAGTATTGCACACCAAATTTCAGAGCTTTAACCCTTAAATTAACGGAACCGGAGCCGTTTTTACATTTAACCCCTATACAGTCCCAGAATGAGGCTCTGTCTATAACTAGAAAGGCCCCCATCTGAAAAAGGTGTCCAACACAGTGCCTGCCGTTTTTCTAAACGTTCCCCAAGATTATAATACCAATAATTAGTTAGAATCTGCATAATATGCCTAGTAAAGCAATCGTTTTAGCCCAGAAAAATGTCTACCAGTTTTTAAGCCCTTTTTGAAGCCCTTTATTCTTTTATGTTTAACTAAGAAAATGGCTTACCGGTCCCCATGAGGGGAAATGACAGCCTTCCAGCATTACATGGTCTTGTTAGAAATATGGCTAGTCATACCTTAAGCAGAAAAGACTGCTAACTGTTTCCCCCAACTGAAGATACTTCATCTCAACAGTCCTGTGTGGAAACAGCAATCGATTTTAGTTACTGTCTGCTAAAATCATCTTCCTCTTACAAACAGAAATCTTCATCCTTTTCTGTTTCAGAGTAAATAGTACATACCAGCACTATTTTAAAATAACAAACACTTGATAGAAGAATAAAACTACATTTAAACACCAAAAAACTCTTAACCATCTCCGTGGAGATGTTGCCTGTGCAACGGCAAAGAGAATGACTGGGGTGGGCGGAGCCTAGGAGGGATCATGTGACCAGCTTTGCTGGGACTCTTTGCCATTTCCTGTTGGGGAAGAGAATATCCCACAAGTAAGGATGACGCCGTGGACCGGACACACCAATGTTGGAGAAATATACATAGACCTAACTCATGGCAAATATAAGTAAAATACTTATATTTAAAACTTAATATTAACACAAAGCACCAAACCATAGCTGAGTGTGTCTTAAATAATGATACATACTTACCAAAAGACACCCATCCACATATAGCAGATAGCCAAACCAGTATTGAAAACTATCAGCAGAGGTAATGGTATATAAGAGTATATCATCGATCTGAAAAGGGAGGTAGGAGATTAATCCCTACGACCGATAACAGAGAACCCTTGAAAAGATTTCCCGCAAGGGAAACCATAAAATCAATAGGCGATACTCTCTTCACATCCCTCTGACAAACACTTTACTCTGAGAGGAATTGGGCTTCAGAATGCTTAGAAGCGTTTATCATAGAAGAAATCATAAAAATTAAGCACAAACTTACTTCACCACCCCCACAGGAGGCAAAGTTTGTAAAACTGAATTGTGTGTGTGGTGAGGGGTGTATTTATAGGCATTTTGAAGTTTGGGAAACTTTGCCCCTCCTGGTAGGATTGTATATCCCATACATCACTAGCTCATGGACTCTTGCCAATTACATGAAAGAAAATTCAACAAGACCATATGCTCCTGGCTGAGGCTGGCTCTTTTTGCAAGCTATTTTGCAAGCAGCAGAGAAGAGGCGCTCAGATGGTGTTGAGGTGTCTGAGCTGTATAAGTAGAGCTTTGCCAATTTTGCCAAGGTGGGATATTTATCTTTGTTAACTCTTCACCAATGCAAAGTGTTTTCCTCCTTGGCAAGGGGCCTCTCAAAGTAAGACTGGACATAAAATATCTTCAATGTCTATATGCAATGGTAAATAAACAGCTAGAAGGTTAGGGGAAAAAAAAATCTATTATATATATATATATATATATATATAGGGGAGAGAGAGAGAGAGAGAGAGAGAGAGAGAGAGAGAGAGAGAGAGAGAGAGAGAGAGAGAGAGAATCTGGTACAAATCACAATTTATTAAAAAATAAAGTCAAAAAGCGCTAAGGACTATATATCAATAACAGGACAAAGCCTTACATTTATCTATACATATAATCAGCAATAGCAAGCAATGAATTTATAATTGTGCAAACATATAATAGTGCACATCAATTCAAATAACTCCCATCAATCTAGGTCTAGGTGTATTATATTAAGCTGAGCACTATAACATGCAACGCATCGTCTCAAACCACCTGATTTAATATAAACAATCCAAATGATGACACTTTTCTGGGTTGCACATAAGCCAGGAGCAGTTGTAAACTTCTACTGTCCTAAAAAAGGGAAAAGTAAATGTCTGTAGACATCCTTTAGGCTAAATACTTAACCATAAAACACAATACCATGTGAAGGAGTTCATCTGACTGAAGCAGCTGGTGCTGTGTGCAGACCAACTAATCGATAATGAGATTCGTTGTCAACTATTTTAATAATCAATTATTATTGATTAGTTGTTGCAACTCTAAACTAAATACATACAATATAGCTATATTTCAAGACAAAATGTCTTTGAATACTTAAAGGGACAGTGAAGTCATAATAAGACATTCATGATTTAGACAGAGCATACAATTTTAAACAACTTTCAAATTTACTTCTATTATTTAATTTGCTTCCTTCTCTTATCCTTTTCTGAAAGGTTTATCAAGGTAAGCTCAGGAGCAGCAAATAACCTAGGTTCTAGCTGCTGATTGGTGGCTGAATATTTATACAGATTGTCATTGGCTTACCCATGTGTTCAGTTAGAAACCAGTAGTGCATTGCTGCTTCTTCAACAAATGATACCAAGAGAATGAAGCAAATTTCATAATAGAAGTAAACTGGAAAGTTATTTAAAAAATTGTATGTTCTATCCAAATTATGAACTAAAAATGTGGGGTTTTATGTCCCTTTAAGTACATTAAATACTGGATAACTGCACAACCAGCAGATGCATAATTAAAAATCAATGCAATAGTCTGAATTTCAAATGAGCCATAGAATTTTTTCTGGCATCAGCCAATCTAAAATTCCTACATTTATACTGAATTCTTGCACATGCTCAGTAGGAAATTTAATTTTATTATTTTGACTTTAGTGTCCCTTTAAAAGAGACAAACACTTTAAAATTAACTCTGAGAAATGTGAAGCACTTCCCTTACACATACCAAGGCATACACAAAAGTTAATAGAAGCTAACTGGGACTTTAAATGGGCTAATAAGTATATCAAATACCTGGAAATATATATCACAGACACATTAGAATCATTGTATAAGGTCAACTACAATCCAATATTTAAGACTGTAAGGAAAGATATATCCACATGGAAAAAAAGCAACTTCTCATGGCTAGGTAGACTGTCGGCTATAAAGATGAACATCTTACCGAGATTGCTATACCTATTTAGAGCTCTACCGATCAAAATTCCATTGAAGGATCTAGATGATTTACAGGCCAAACTCATTTTTATTTCTCAGAGGACATAAAAAAGCTAGAATAGCTGCACACATCTTAAAGCAACATAAACAATTAGGAGGACTGGGAGTCCCAGACCTCCGAAATTATTACCAAGCAGCCAGACTAGCACAATGTGCATTATTAAGCAAAAACTGTCAGGGAATGACGTGGCCTATGGTGGAGACAGACATTAGGGGTCTAGCGGATCCAGGGGAACTTCTATGGAATCCCAGGAACACAAACACCGGCCGGTTAGCACAAATTAAAATCACTGACGATTCTAAAGCAATGTGGTCTACACTAACTAAGACACTAAAACTAATTTCACCACAGACTATCATTAAACCAATAGGGACGTTACTCCCGACTGACTTCCAAAAACAATTAAGCAAATTGGGGAACAAGGGTTTATACAGGGTGGCAGATTTCATAGACGGGGGGAAAATATTGACGTTTAATCAATTGAAAGATAGAGTTTACCCAGACACTTTACATTGGTTCGTGTACCTCCAACTCTCGCATGCCATAAACAAGTACAGACAGGGCTCCCCTAACACTAAGAATACTGTTTTGGAACAACTCATAATAACTCCAGGCAGGCACAAAAAAATGATCACACACTTATATCTAGCCATCCAAACAGCGAAAAACACAACAAAACCGAGGCTTCATAATAGTTGGAAACAAGACTTAGACATAACCCATAATGATGATGAATGGAGACAGATTTTCTCTGAGCTTAGTAGAGGCCTGATAGGAGCAGATCTGATAGAAAACTCAATTAAAACAGCTTATAGATGGTACCTGACCCCCTTAAAGACTTCACACTACACTCCTGAATGCAATAGATTATGTTATCGGGGATGTGCAGAGGTGGGTTCTTATCTGCACATGTGGTGGGAGTGCCCAAAGATACAACCAATTTGGGATAAATTGCAACAGTTAATTAGGAGAATATTGGTTGACTCATTTACATTATCAGTTTCAAAAGCTCTACTACACACCCACATGGATACTCTAAACATAGCCTCCAATAGATGGATTAATATAGTATGCACAGCTACTAGATTATGCATAGCTAGGAAATGGAAAGTGGGAGCCCCGGAATGGAATGAAGTGCTAGATAAGATAGAGGATATTTACAAAATGTCGGAATCGGCAGCATGGATGCAGGGTAATGTAGAAAGCTTTCATAACATCTGGATCTACTGGACCCTGAATAAATAATTATAGGTATAATCAAATTTTGAGGCAATGTGAGACTTGGGTCACTCTTTAAGGTCACGACAAATAAATAACAAATGCATATTTTGAAGGGCACTGCTGGACGGGAACGGTTTAAGGTTCTTAGTTATAAGAAGTTTATGAGTTTAAGAGTTAAAGAGGGTTGTGGGAGGAGGGTGAGGGGAAGGGGTAAGGGGAAGGAATCTATAAAAAAACAAAAAACAAAATGGGACTGGAGACGGTTTATTATGTAACATCTTGGTTTATGTTTTTGGCTAATCCGAAGTAATGTATGTATGCATACTACGCTGTCATGATATTTCTGTTGTGAAACTTTAATAAAAAGTATTTCAACCTAAAAGAGACAAACACTAAATAAATGTTAGATATAATAGTGTACTCAAAACAAAAAGATTATAATGAGATTAATAAGCAATTTAAAAAAATGCAAGCTGTTTAAATAATGAAGAAATTAGTGTTTTCGTTTCGGTTTTGTAATGGGAGCCACCATGTTGTTGCTAAGGTTTCCCTTGTTCATAAAAGC
This sequence comes from Bombina bombina, assembly GCF_027579735.1. Classification (NCBI taxonomy): domain Eukaryota; kingdom Metazoa; phylum Chordata; class Amphibia; order Anura; family Bombinatoridae; genus Bombina; species Bombina bombina. The sequence continues at coordinate 405,864,594 of NC_069500.1, forward strand.
CTATGTTATCTTATCTACTCTGATGAGGTCAGTTACGGACATTTAGCTCTGAAAATTGAGCAATTTCTAATTCTAAGAACTTGAAGTACACCCTGCTGATTTCTGAAGGCCAACACTGCTGCATACATTTCGCTAATTGGCTTTATCAGATAACTGCAAAACAATGTACTTTATACTAACTTTATACTAGCTTTATGACTAAACCACAAATTGGCACCTCTAAACAAAGCAAATGGTGAGTGGAGATTGGCTATTGAAAAATAATTACAGTAAAAAAGATGTTAATTTGGTTTAAAAGCATTAAGACTTGGCTGATATGGCAACACAACAGAAAAGTCTTGCAATTACAAGGTGTCTACTGTCCCTTTAACAACTCACACTTACCACTGGTGATAGTGTATGTCTCAGTATATATTGGATTGATCTATTGGTTAGTTCTGTGCTGTAGATTCTGAGAATTAATACTGGTTCTCGTATAAACAGTGCACTGCATTTTAACTAGCTGACCTGGTTTTGCATCTGGTTAGAAACACTGTTATATACAATAATAATAATATAAACCTCAATATGTGGACACTGGCCTGATCCATAGATGCTTCCAAGGTTGCCAAGAGGTTTGAATTGAGATATCTATTGGGGTCTTTTTTTTTTTTTTTAACATTTTTTTTTTTTTTTTTTAACATTTTTCATTAAAAATTATATATATATATGTGTGTGTGTGTGTGTTCTTTGTATTTGTTTATAATGGTAAACTGTGCTTTCTTTTCACTGAGTTATGAGTGGTAACTATATGTTAATCACATATATGGATTTAGCCGACTGTTAAAGTTTAATAGGTTCTCTGTTATGTTGAAAATTTTTTGAACATTTTGGAAGCAATTTGATATTGTACAGAGTTGTGTTATGGTTAAAGTAGGGTCCTTGATGCAGAGTATCATGTAATATGCATACTAATGCCTGTAATTTTGTTTTATATTGCTATGTCAACCTTATAATTATTTATTACATTCTTTATTTTGGTTAATCCACATTATTGAGAGGTGAAATAATGTGGTTTGAGTGCTTGCATTGTTTTGTATGTAGCAATCAGATACATTTTCCCTACTATTTAGGGGATGGTTTTACATCTCTATCGCTCTCTTGAGAAAGGGCCAGAAAGAGCCCAAAAACATAAATTGGAGTTATCAGACATCATAATTTAAGGACAGTGTATGCTAAAAACACTACATGCTGCATTTCTCTTTCATGAGCTGAGGCAGAACAGAAGATGGATTGCCTACAAGACTTGACAATGGAACTGCAAGTATACAAGTAAGGACAATATTTGATCGTATATTAAGGGTGGCATTTGAAATGGGGATTAAAAGTACATTAATCCCTTAACTGTTTATATGTTCATCTAAAAAGTGGATACTTTGTTGTGGTTTCTTCTTGTGTATGTATATACATTGTTTGGACTGGTGTTAGATATAAGAGCTATTTTATATATGCATTCTTGCTCTAGGGCTTTGGTTATTAACCAAATTGCCACAGCTAAATCAAAGGCATATATAAATTGTGGTGCTATCGACGTGGTTGATATTTAGACCATTGATGATACTCTTTCCACAGTCCATTGACTATGTTTGATTTACATTGCACTTTTAGTGACGGTTTTATTTTTCTGGAAGCAGCATAAGGATTATATTAAGCAATTGTGACTTAATATCTATTAGTAGATTACATCTACAGCCCTTGTGATATTAGTTCCCCATTTGAAAAACATTTTATTCTTTTTTTTCTTGATTAATTTTTTGATGCATGTGGTGATTGTGTAGAAAGTGAAGAGTTTGGTGAAATTAATTCACTATTCATAATCATTATGTACACTTTTTTGATATTTTTAATAAAATGTTTTGCTATAAGGATTGGATAATTTCTGAGCAGGGATGTGCAGTTAAAAGATAAATTCAGCTTCATTACGACTAGTGTTAACAATCAATCTCCATGGTTGAGGTTCGAATGCAAGAATCCCTACTCCTAGGGATTTCAACAGTATGAATTAAGACTAGGTACTAATTAGTAGAAGGGATGGAAAGGAGGGGCAAATAATTAAAGCCTATTACAATTACAACACATCATGGTATACTATAGACGGATCACAGCAAAGGTCAACCATGGCACGTTAGGGTGCGGGAACAGAGAATAAGAGGTAAGATTTAATAACAAGATTTAGAGAGAGCAATTAAGCAATTATTCTAACTAAAATAAAAACACCGTACTTTGATGTTAAATTTTTTTTTTTAAATTTTGTTAAAATGGCATCTTTCATTATTTTGACTTTCTAAAATGTACTCTTCATGTTCAGCGCAATGTTGGAGATACAGGTTAAGATCAGCACATATGGGGGTTTTGTCCATAAATCTCCCTATCGTAGCAAGCATTTTTGCTTTGACTCTTTGGGACACCTTTCACATCAAGGATGGCAGACTACTTAAAAGTCAGAGGCCTAGATTTGGAGTTTTGTTGGTAACGACCCGAAAAACTAACGCCGGCTTTTTTCTGGCCGCACCATAAAAATAACTCTGGTATCAAGAGTCCACATAAAGGCTGCGTTAGGCTCCAAAAAAGGAGCGTAGAGCATTTTTAACGGAGCTTCAACTCTCGATACCAGAGTTGCTTACGGACGCGGCCAGCCTCAAAAACGTGCTCATGCACGATTCTCCCATATGAAACAATGGGGCTGTTTGAGCTGAAAAAAAAACCTAACACCTGCAAAAAAGCCGCGTTCAGCTCCTAACGCAGCCCCATTGTTTGCTATGCGGTAACCCTTCCTACGTCTGCACTTAACACTCTAACATGTACCCCGAGTCTAAACACCCCTAACCTTACACTTATTAACCCCTAATCTGCCGCCCCTGCTATCACTGACCCCTGCATATTATTTTTAACCCCTAATCTGCCGCTCCGTAAACCGCCGCTACTTACATTATCCCTATGTACCCCTAATCTGGTTCCCTAACATCGACGACCCCTATATTATATTTATTAACCCCTAATCTGCCCCCCACAACGTCGCCTCCACCTACCTACAATAATTAACCCCTAATCTGCCGACCGGACCTGAGCGCTACTATAATAGTTATTAACCCCTAATCCGCCTCACTAACCCTATATTAAATAGTATTAACCCCTAATCTGCCCTCCCTAACATCGCCGACACCTAACTTCAATTATTAACCCCTAATCTGCCGACCGGAGCTCACCGCTATTCTAATAAATGGATTAACCCCTAAAGCTAAATCTAACCCTAACACTAACACCCCCCTAAGTTAAATATAATTTAAATCTAACTAAATAAATTAACTCTTATTAAATAAATTATTCCTATTTAAAGCTAAATAGTTACCTGTAAAATAAATCCTACTATAGCTACAATATAAATTATAATTATATTGTAGCTATTTTAGGATTAATATTTATTTTACAGGTAACTTTGTATTTATTTTAACCAGGTACAATAGCTATTAAATAGTTAAGAACTATTTAATAGCTAAAATAATTACAAATTTACCTGTAAAATAAATCCTAACCTAAGTTACAATTAAAACTAACACTATACTATCAATAAATTAATTAAATAAAATACCTACAATTACCTACAATTAACCTAACACTACACTATCAATAAATTAATTAAATAAACTACCTACAATTAACCTAACACTACACAATAAATTAATTGAATACAATTCCTACAAATAAATACAAATAAATAAACTTGCTAAAGTACAAAAAATAAAAAAGAACTAAGTTACAAAAAATAAAAAAATATCTACAAACATATTAAAAATATTACAACAATTTTAAACTAATTACACCTACTCTAAGCCCCCTAATAAAACAACAAAGCCCCTCAAAATAAAAAAATGCCCTACCCTATTCTAAATTACTAAAGTTAAAAGCTCTTTTACCTTACCAGCCCTGAACAGGGCCCTTTGCGGGGCATGCCCCAAGAAGTTCAGCTCTTTTGCCTGTAAAAAAAAAAACATACAATACCCCCCCCCAACATTACAACCCACCACCCACATACCCCTAATCTAACCCAAACCCCCCTTAAATAAACCTAACACTAAGCCCCTGAAGATCATCCTACCTTGTCTTCACCTCACCAGGTATCACCGATCCGTCCTGGCTCCAAAATCTTCATCCAACCCAAGCGGGGGTTGGCGATCCATCATTCGGTGCCTGAAGAGGTCCAGAAGAGGCTCCAAAGTCTTCATCCTATCCGGGAAGAAGAGGCGATCCGGACCGGCAACCATCTTGATCCAAGCGGCATCTTCTATCTTCATCCGATGACGACCGGCTCCATCCTGAAGACCTCCACCGTGGACCCATCTTCTTCCGGCGACGTCCAACTGCAGAATGACGGTTCCTTTAAGGGACGTCATCCAAGATGGCGTCCCTCGACTTCCGATTGGCTGATAGGATTCTATCAGCCAATCGGAATTAAGGTAGGAATATTCTGATTGGCTGATGGAATCAGCCAATCAGAATCAAGTTCAATCCGATTGGCTGATCCAATCAGCCAATCAGATTGAGCTCGCATTCTATTGGCTGATCGGAACAGCCAATAGAATGCAAGCTCAATCTGATTGGCTGATTGGATCAGCCAATCGGATTGAACTTGATTCTGATTGGCTGATTCCATCAGCCAATCAGAATATTCCTACCTTAATTCCGATTGGCTGATAGAATCCTATCAGCCAATCGGAAGTCGAGGGACGCCATCTTGGATGACGTCCCTTAAAGGAACCGTCATTCTGCAGTTGGACGTCGCCGGAAGAAGATGGGTCCGCGGTGGAGGTCTTCAGGATGGAGCCGGTCGTCATCGGATGAAGATAGAAGATGCCGCTTGGATCAAGATGGTTGCCGGTCCGGATCGCCTCTTCTTCCCGGATAGGATGAAGACTTTGGAGCCTCTTCTGGACCTCTTCAGGCACCGGATGATGGATCGCCAACCCCCGCTTGGGTTGGATGAAGATTTTGGAGCCAGGACAGATCGGTGATACCTGGTGAGGTGAAGACAAGGTAGGATGATCTTCAGGGGCTTAGTGTTAGGTTTATTTAAGGGGGGTTTGGGTTAGATTAGGGGTATGTGGGTGGTGGGTTGTAATGTTGGGGGGGTATTGTATGTTTTTTTTTTATAGGCAAAAGAGCTGAACTTCTTGGGGCATGCCCCGCAAAGGGCCCTGGTAAGGTAAAAGAGCTTTTAACTTTAGTAATTTAGAATAGGGTAGGGCATTTTTTATTTTGGGGGGCTTTGTTGTTTTATTAGGGGGCTTAGAGTAGGTGTAATTAGTTTAAAATTGTTGTAATATTTTTCTTATGTTTGTAGATATTTTTTATTTTTTGTAACTTAGTTCTTTTTTATTTTTTGTACTTTAGCAAGTTTATTTATTTGTATTTATTTGTAGGAATTGTATTCAATTAATTTATTGATAGTGTAGTGTTAGGTTAATTGTAGGTAGTTTATTTAATTAATTTATTGATAGTGTAGTGTTAGGTTAATTGTAGGTAATTGTAGGTATTTTATTTAATTAATTTATTGATAGTATAGTGTTAGTTTTAATTGTAACTTAGGTTAGGATTTATTTTACAGGTAAATTTGTAATAATTTTAACTATTTTAGCTATTAAATAGTTCTTAACTATTTAATAGCTATTGTACCTGGTTAAAATAAATACAAAGTTACCTGTAAAATAAATATTAATCCTAAAATAGCTACAATATAATTATAATTTATATTGTAGCTATATTAGGATTTATTTTACAGGTAAGTATTTAGCTTTAAATAGGAATAATTTATTTAATAAGAGTTAATTTATTTCGTTAGATTTAAATTATATTTAACTTAGGGGGGTGTTAGTGTTAGGGTTAGACTTAGCTTTAGGGGTTAATCCATTTATTAGAATAGCGGTGAGCTCCGGTCGGCAGATTAGGGGTTAATAATTGAAGTTAGGTGTCGGCGATGTTAGGGAGGGCAGATTAGGGGTTAATACTATTTATTATAGGGTTAGTGAGGCAGATTAGGGGTTAATAACTTTATTATAGTAGCGCTCAGGTCCGCTCGGCAGATTAGGGGTTAATAAGTGTAGGCAGGTGGAGGTGACGTTGTGGGGGCAGATTAGGGGTTAATAAATATAATATAGGGGTCGGCGGTGTTAGGGGCAGCAGATTAGGGGTACATAAGGATAACGTAGGTGGCGGTCGGCAGATTAGGGGTTAAAAAAATTTATTCGAGTGTCGGCGATGTGGGGGGACCTCGGTTTAGGGGTACATAGGTAGTTTATGGGTGTTAGTGTACTTTAGAGTACAGTAGTTAAGAGCTTTATAAACCGGCGTTAGCCCAGAAAGCTCTTAACTACTGACTTTTTTCCTGCGGCTGGAGTTTTGTCGTTAGATGTCTAACGCTCACTTCAGACACGACTCTAAATACCGGAGTTAGAAAGATCCCATTGAAAAGATAGGATACGCAATTGACGTAAGGGGATCTGCGGTATGGAAAAGTCGCGGCTGAAAAGTGAGCGTTAGACCCTATTTTGAGTGACTCCAAATACCGGCGGTAGCCTAAAACCAGCGTTAGGAGCCTCTAACGCTGGTTTTCACGGCTAACGCCAAACTCTAAATCTAGGCCATAGGATGCTAGTAATTTATATTTTTGCAGCTACTAAGTTATGTATAGCTAGGGAATGGAAGAAGCTGTATACTCCTTTATTGGGTTAAATGAAAAATAATAGATGATCTAACTCGTATGGAGAGGAGTGTTTTGAGTACAAGATAGAACTGGCAGTTCTTGGGAAATCTAGGACAGATGAATCAATATCGACGGTGCAGCTTAACACAGTCTTATTTGAGTATTAATTAATAGGAATGTGCATTTGTCGCTAGGGGTATTCTGGATGAGTATGGACCTTTTCAAGACTTACACAACTATTCAGTTGATTTGTTGTTTTGGTACTGTCTGATAGATTTTCTATAACATATGTTATAGTTGCACAAATCTAATAATATATATATGTATATGTGACTCCAATGATTATAATACGGTTGTTGGTTATACAGTTATCAAAGTCAATGCCGTAGCACCTACTCCAAATTTTAAATGAACAGATTTTTTTCTGAATTTTTTTTTACATTTTCTTCAATTTGGCAGCTTCTTTACCATGTGACAGCCATCAGCCTATGTATAAAATGTGAACTCTTGCACACGCTCAGTAATAGCTGGTAACCCAGAAAGCATGCATATATAATGATTGTGCACAATTTGATAACGAAAGTAAATTGGAAAGCCTCATAACTGTATGCTCTATCTGAATCATGAAAGTTTTAAAAGGGACAGTCTAGTCAAAATTAAACTTTCATGACTCAGATAGGGCATGTCATTTTAAAGAACTTTCTAAATTTACTTTTATCATCAAATTTACTTTGTTCTCTTGGTATTCTAAAATGTCTAAGCCATTGAAGGCCGACTCTGAATGCATTTGGCTATAGATAACCTGTGAAGTTTCTTATGAAAGGGCACTGATTGGTTAAAAGACAAGTCTGTCAAAATAACTGAAATAAGGGCAGTCTGCACAGGCTTAGTTACAAGGTAATCACAGAGGTAAAACGTTTATTAATATAACTGTTGGCTATGCAAACCTGGGGAAATGGGTAATAAAGGGATTAACTATCTTTTTATACAATAAAAATCCGGGACTAGACTGTCTCTTTAATTTTGACTTTAGTGTCTCTTTAAAATTATAGGTTTTGCAGTAGGTAACAATGATTGCATCTAGGATCTGGAAAGACAATCCAAATAAGTTAGTGATCTAAAATTAAATAAGATACTGGTATCAAACTGAATGGTAATAAAGATAGATATTTTTACAACAGTTTAGGAATAAAGAGTATTTTATGACACTAAACAATAAAAAAATAAAAGTAGACTGTCCATTTTTGTTTAAACAGATAATTAACACCTTTACTACCCATTCCCCAACTTGCATAACCAGCATTGTTATATTAAAAGGAACAGTCTACATTCATAATAAATGTATATATTTAGAATTGTTGTCCTATATTAACTTATCTTACCAGTAGCTCAGCATACTGCAAACAACGGTTCAATCAATATTTCAAAAAGATTCACGCTGTTCAATCAAGTAAAATGGCCCCTAAACTCTGCCGACCGCCATCTTCTTCATTCCCAGAAGTAATTTCTGTTTTAAATTTAGTGCCCGCAAAATATGTGTGATGACGGGAATGCTGGATCTGCTTTATTTGCGATTTCATGGAACAGTCAAGGAAGTGACTTGAAGTGAGGTATGGTTGATGTCATTGATAGGCGGATTTTAGGGGCCATTTTAATTGACTGAACGGCGTGATTCTCCTAAAAATATTGATTAAACCATTGTGTGCAGTATGCCGATATACAGGTAAAATAAGTTTTTATATGGTAACGATTCTAAATATATAAATATATTATGAATGTAGACTGTCCCCTTAATATACTTTATAACCTCTAAGATGGCCTGTTTCCAATCCCATGCAGGCCTCTACTTATCCTAGTAAATTTATTAGGCTGTAGCGCAAGGTTGTGAAAAGCTTGACTAGGGATGGGCGAATGTGCTGAAAATTAAAATTTGTTTAGTAGAATGAATAGTTCTGTGGACAATCGTTTTTGACATTCAAATGTTGATAAGAATGAAAATCCATTAAAACTCGGTAATCGAATGTTATTTCAGGTTTTCAAAATGTTACTTTCGTTTTTGAATGTTCATAATTAGATCGTATAACCACATGTGAAATTTCAAATGTAACATTCGATTTAACATACTATTTAAAAAGTGCAATAGTTCGTGTGGTAGGGAATTTGAGCTAGATTACAAGTGGAGTGCTAATTTAAGGTGTGCCCGCAAATGGGCGAATTTGCCCGTTTGCAGGTGTGCAATATATAACCAGAAATGGCTGGTAATTGCTACCGCGAGCTTGCGGTAGCAATTTGCGCCTATAAAAATAACGAGAGATCAAATCTCTAATGTCTACCAAACTTAAGTGTTAGTTTTCTTTTATCTTTTTTTTAAAAAAATCTACTTAGTAGTTTTTGGGGGCTAAAGTCGGCGGCTGTGGGGTATTAGGAAAAAACTGCACTAATAAGTGACTTTACATTGTGGTCTATGGGAACGGTGTGTTCCCTGTAAACATATGTATGTGTGTATATATATATATATATATATATTTATTTATTATGTGTTAATATGTGTATATACACAAAAATATATGTATACAGTATCTCACAAAAGTGAGTACACCCCTCACATTTTTGTAAATATTTTATTATATCTTTTCATGTGACAACACTGAAAAAAATTACACTTTGCTACAGTATAAATTTGTTGTCCCCTCAAAATAACTTTTGCCAACAAAAGTGAGTACACCACTAAGTGGAAATTTCCAAATTGGGCCCAAAGTGTCAATATTTTGTGTGGCCATTAACCCTCTTGGGCATGGAGTTTACCAGAGCTTCACAGGACTTCAGAGCTGGTGGATGTTAGAGAACTTGCGCTCTCCCACCTTCCGTTTAAGGTTGCCCCACAGATGCTCAATAGGGTTTAGGTCTGGAGACATGTTTGGCCAGTTCATCACCTTTACCCTCCACTTCTTTAGCAAGGCAGTGGTCATCTTGGAGGTGCGTTTGGGGTTTTATGTTGATATACTGCCCTGCGGCCCAGTCTCCGAAGGGAGGGGATCATGCTCTGCTTCAGTATGTCTCAGTACATGTTGGCATTCATGGTTCCCTCAATGAACTGTAGCTCCCCAGTGCCGGCAGTACTAACGCAGGCCCAGACCATGACACTCCCACCACCATACTTGACTGTAGGCAAGACACACTTGTCTTTGTACTGCTCACCTGGTTGCTGCCACACACGCTTGACACCATCTGAACCAAATAAGTTTATCTAGGTCTCATCGGATCATGACATGGTTCCAGTAATCCATGTCCTTAGTCTGCTTGTCTTCAGCAAACTGTTTGCGAGCTTTCTTGTGCATCATCTTTAGAAGAGCCATCCTTCTGGGACGACAGCCATGCAGACCAAATTTGATGCAGTGTGCGGTGTATGGTCTGAGCACCGACAGACTGACACGCACCCCTTCAACGTCTGCAGCAATGCTGGCAGCACTCATACATATATTTCCCAAAGACAACCTCTGGATATGGCGCTGAGCACGTGCACTCAACTTCTTTGGTCGACCATGGCGAGGCATGTTCTGAGTGGAACCTGTGTGTTAATGGCTGTGTGTTGAGTTATTTTGAGGGGACAGCAAATTTACACTGTTCTACAGGCTGTAAACTCACTACTTTATATTGTAGCAAAGTGTCATTTCTTCAGTGTTGTCACATGAAAATATATAAAATATTTACAAAAATGTGAGGGGTGTACTCACTTTTGTGAAATACTGTATATTCATATACATATTTACATTTGCTGCATGACTTACACCCTCGCTGCGCTAGTTCTCATGCTGTGTATAATAATATCAGCCGATTTATTGCTGGCCTTTTAGTTTTAAAAACAAAACTTTATTGAAGAAATATATTTAAAAAGTGTATATGTTTTAAAATCACTTATGATGTACAAAGGGGTTACTTTGAGTGCTTATATAGTATTGTTTTTTATTAAGTGCCTTTAATTGAATATTGGAAAAGCTTAGATACAGGTGATTATAAAGGTAAAAAGTATAACAGTGTTGGTAATGTAAAACTGGGGAATGGGTAATAAAGTGATAATCTATCTTTCTTTCATGTAATTGGCAAGAGTCCATGAGCTAGTGACGTATGGGATATACAATCCTACCAGGAGGGGCAAAGTTTCCCAAACCTCAAAATGCCTATAAATACACCCCTCACCACACCCATAATTCAGTTTTGCAAACTTTGCCTCCTATGGAGGTGGTGAAGTAAGTTTGTGCTAAGATTTCTACGTTGATATGCGCTTCTCAGCATTGTTGAAGCCCGATTCCTCTCAGAATACAGTGAATGTCAGAGGGACGTGAAGGGAGTATCACTTATTGAATACAATGATTTCCCTAACGGGGGTCTATTTCATAGGTTCTCTGTTATTGGTCGTAGAGATTCATCTCCTACCTCCCTTTTCCGATCGACGATATACTCTCAATTTACCATTACCTCTACTGATAACTGTTTTAGTACTGGTTTGGCTATCTGCTATATGTGGATGGGTGATTTTTGGTAAGTATGTTTTTTATTACGTAAGACACCTCAGCTATGGTTTGGCACTTTATGCATTTATATAAAGTTCTAAATATATGTATTGTACTTATATTTGCCATGAGTCATGTTCATGTATTTCCTTCTGCAGACTGTCAGTTTCATATTTGGGGAATATAAACATTTTTTTTAAGAAATTTATTTCTTACCTGGGGTTTAGTCTCTTTTTCAATTGACGACTTCTTGCAAATTGCAGGCGGTACTAAACTTTGTCATTTCCGGCGTCATAGTTGACGCCGAGACCTTACACATGGTTGCGTCATTAGCGACGATAGTGTGTCATTTCCGGTTATTATTGGCTCCAAAAAAGTTTAGTTACGTTATGCGTCATACTTGGGGCCAAACTTTTTCATTATTTCAATATCCAATTGATGTTTGCCTCTTGCCTTTTTCTCTATCAGAGGGCTATGCTATTTGCATTTTTTCCCATTCCTGAAACTGTCATATAAGGAAATTGATAATTTTGCTTTATATGTTGTTTTTTCTTTTTCAATTTGCAAGATGTCTCAATCTGATCCTGCCCCAGAAGTTTCTGCTGGAACATTGCTGCCTGACATCAGTTCTACCAAAGCTAAGTGAACTTGTAAAATTGTAGAAATTATTTCGCCTAATGTCATTTGTAATAGTTGTCATGATAAACTTTTACATGCAGATAGTGTATCCATCAGTAATAGTACATTGCCAGTTGCAGTTCCTTCAACTTCTAATGTGCATGATATACCTGTAAATTTTAAAGAATTTGTTTCTGATTCTATCTTGAAGGCTTTGTCTGCATTTCCACCTTCTAATAAACGTAAAAGGTCTTTTAAAACTTCTCATTTAGTCGATGAAATTTCAAATGACCAACAACATAATAATTTATCCTCTTCTGATGAGGATCTATCCGATACAGAAGATCCTTCCTCAGACATCGACACTGACAAATCTACTTATTTATTTAAAATAGAGTATATGCGTTCTTTATTAAAAGAAGTGTTAATTACTTTGGATATTGAGGTAACCAGTCCTCTTGACGTTCAGTATAATAAACGTTTAAATGCTGTTTTTAAACCTCCTGTGGTTTCTCCAGGGTTTTTTCCCATTCCTGAGGCTATTTCTGATATGATTTCTAAAGAATGGAATAAGCCAGGTACTACTTTTATTCCTTCTTCAAGGTTTAAAAAATTGTATCCGTTACCAGCAAAATCTATAGAGTTTTGGGGAAAAATCCCCAAAGTTGATGGGGCTATTTCTACTCTTGCTAAACGTACCACTATTCCTATGGAAGATAGTACTTCCTTTAAGGATCCTTTAGATAGGAAGCTTGAATCTTATCTAAGGAAGGCCTATTTATATTCAGGTCATCTCCTCAGACCTGCAATTTCTTTGGCTGATGTTGAGGCTGCATCAACTTTCTGGTTGGAGAATTTAGCACAACAAGAATTGGATTCTGACATATCTAGCATTATTCACTTACTGCAACATGCTAACAATTTTATTTGTGATGCCATTTTTGATATTATCAAAATTGATGTTAGATCCATGTCTTTAGCTATATTAGCTAGAAGAGCTTTGTGGCTTAAATCTTGGAATGCTGATTTGACATCTAAATCTAGATTACTCTCTCTTTCTTTCCAAGGTAATAATTTATTTGGTTCTCAGTTGGATTCTATTATTTCAACTGTCACTGGGGGAAAGGGAGTTTTTCTGCCTCAGGATTAAAAACCTAAGGGTAAATCTAAGGCTTCTAACCGTTTTTGTTCCTTTCGTCAAAATAAGGAACAAAAACTTAATCCTCCCCCAAGGAATCTGTTTCCAATTGGAAGCCTTCCTCAAATAGGAATAAATCCAAGCCATTTAGGAAACCAAAGTCAGCCCTTAAGTCCGCATGACGGTGTAGCCCTCATTCCAGCTCTGCTGGTAGGGGGCAGATTAAGGTTTTTCAAGGATATTTGGATAAATTCTGTCCAAAATCAATGGATTCAGAGCATTGTCTCTCAAGGGTATCGAATAGGATTCAGAGTAAGACCTCCTGTGAGAAGATTTTTTCTCACATATCCCAGCAAATCCAGTAAAAGCTCAGGCTTTCCTGAAGTGTGTTTCAGACCTGGAGTCTTCAGGGGTACTCATGCCAGTTCCTTTTCAGGAACAAGGTTTGGGGTTTTATTCAAATCTATCCATTGTCCCAAAAAAGGAAAATTTATTCAGACCAGTTCTGGATCTGAAAATTTTGAATCGTTATGTAAGAGTACTAACTTTCAAGATGATGACTATAAGGACTATTCTGCCTTTTGTTCAGCAAGGACATTATATGTCCACAATAGACTTGCAGGATGCATACCTTCATATTCCGATTCATCCAGAACATTATCAGTTTCCAAGATTCTCTTTTCTAGACAAGCATTACCAATTTGTTGCTCTTCCATTTGGCCTAGCAACAGCTCCAAGAATCTTTTCAAAAAGGTTCTAGGTGCCCTACTCTTTGTAATCAGAGAACAGGGTATTGCTGCGTTTCCTTATTTGGACGATATCTTGGTACTAGCTCAGTCTTTACATTCTGCAGAATCTCACACAAATCAACTAGTGTTGTTTCTTCGGAAACATGGTTGGAGGATCAATTTACCAAAAAGTTTCTTGATTCCTCAGACAAGGGTCACCTTTTTAGGCTTCCAGATAGAGACAGAGTCATGGACACTGAATCTAACAGACAAGAGACGTTTAAAATTGGTTGCAGCCTGCCGGCACCTTCAGTCTCAGTCATTCCCTTCAGTGGCTATGTGCATGGAAGTTTTAGGTCTCATGACTGCAGCATCGGACGAGATCCCCTTTGCTCGTTTTCACATGAGACCTCTACAGCTTTGTATGCTGAACCAATGGTGCAGGGATTATACAAAGATATCACAATTAATATCCTTAAATCCCAATGTACGATCACCATCGTTTAGTTCAAGGGGCTTCTTTTGTTCGGCCAACCTGGACTGTGATCTCAACAGATGCGAGTCTTTCAGGTTGGGGAGCTGTTTGGGGATCTCTGACAGCACAAGGGGTTTGGAAATCTCAAGAGGCGAGATTACCAATAAATATTTTAGAACTCCGTGCAATTCTCAGAGCTCTTTAGTTTTGGCCTCTGTTAAAGAGAGAACCATTAATTTGTTTTCAGACAGACAATATCACAACAGTGGCATATGTCAATCATCAGGGTGGGACTCACAGTCCCCAAGCTATGAAAGAAGTGTCTCTGATACTTTCTTGGGTGGAATCCAGCTCCTGTCTAATCTCTGCAGTGCATATCCCAGGTGTAGACAATTAGGAGGCGGATTATATCAGCCGCCAGACTTTACATCCAGGGGAGTGGTCTCTCCATCTAGATGTGTTTTCTCAGATTGTTCAGATGTGGGGTCTTCCAGAGATAGATCTCATGGCCTCTCATCTAAACAAGAAACTTCCCAGATACCTGTCCAGGTATGTTCAGGCGGAAGCAGTGGATGCGCTGACACTTCCTTGGTGTTATCATCCTGCTTACATTTTCCCGCCTCTAGTTCTCCTTCCAAGAGTGATCTCCAAAATCATCATGGAACAATAATTTGTGTTGCTGGTGGCTCCAGCATGGCCTCACAGGTTTTGGAATGCGGATCTGGTTCGGATATCCAGTTGCCCACCTTGGCCACTTCTGTTAAGGCCAGACCTACAGTCTCAAGGTCCGTTTTTCCATCAGGATCTCAAATCATTAAATTTGAAGGTATGGAAATTGAACGCTTAGGTTTCTCTGACTCAGTGATTAATACTATGTTACAAGCTTGTAAATCTGTCTCTAGAAAGATTTATTATAGAGTTTGGAAGACTTACATTTCATGGTGTTCTTCTCATAAATTCTCTTGGCATTCTTTTAGAATTCCTAGAATTTTACAGTTTCTTCAGGATGGTTTGAATAAGGGTTTGTCTGCAAGTTCCTTGAAAGGACAAAATCTCTGCTCTCTTTTATTTCACAGAAAGATTGCTATACTTCCTGATATTCACGGTTTTGTACAGGCTTTAGTTCGTATTAAGCCTGTCATTAAATCAATTTCTCCTCCTTGGAGTCTTAATTTGGTTCTGAAGGCTTTACAGGCTCCTCCTTTTGAGCCTATGCATTCTTTGGACATTAAACTACTCTCTTGGAAAGTGTTGTTCCTTTTGGCCATATCTTCTGCTAGAAGATTTTCTGAGCTATCTGCTCTTTCTTGTGAGTCTCCTTTTCTGATTTTTCATCAGGATAAGGCAGTTTTGCGGACTTCTTTTCAATTTTTACCTAAGGTTGTGAATTCTAACAACATTAATAGAGAAATTGTTGTCCCTTCCTTGTGTCCTAATCCTAAGAATTCTATGGAAAGTTCCTTACATTCTTTGGATGTAGTAAGAGCTTTGAAATATTATGTGGAAGCTACTAAAGATTTCAGGAAGATTTCCAGTCTATTTGTTTTATTTTCTGGTCTTAGGAAAGGTCAGAAGGCTTCTTCTATTTCCTTGGCTTCTTGGTTGAAACTTTTGATTCATCAAGCTTATTTGGAGTCGGGTCAGGCCCCGCCTCAAAGAATTACAGCTCATTCTACTAGATCTGTCTCCACTTCGTTGGGCTTTTAAGAATGAAGCTTCAGTTGATCAGATTTGCAAAGCGGCAACTTGGTCCTCTTTGCATACATTTACTAAATTCTACCGTTTTGATGTATTTGCTTCTTCAGAAGCAGTTTTTGGTAGAAAAGTTCTTCAGGCAGCTGTTTCAGTTTGATTCTTCTGCTTTTGATTTAAGTTTTTTTCTTTCAATTATGAAAATAATTATTTTTTTGGGTTGTGGATTAATTTTTTCAGCGGAAAATGGCCGTTTTTATTTTTATCCCTCCCTCTCTAGTGACTCTTGCGTGGAGTTCCACATCTTGGGTATTTGATATCCCATACGTCACTAGCTCATGGACTCTTGCCAATTACATGAAAGAAAACATAATTTATGTAAGAACTTACCTGATAAATTAATTTCTTTCATATTGGCAAGAATTCATGAGGCCCACCCTTTTTATGGTGGTTATGATTTTTTGTATTAAGCACAATTATTTCCAAATTTCTTTTGTTGACGCTTTCTACTGCTTTCTTTATCACCCCACTGCTTGGCTATTCGTTAAACTGAATTATGGGTGTGGTGAGGGGTGTATTTATAGGCATTTTGAGGCTTGGGAAACTTTGCCCCTCCTGGTAGGATTGTATATCCCATACGTCACTAGCTCATGGACTCTTGACAATATGAAAGAAATGAATTTATCAGGTAAGTTCATACATAAATTATGTTTTTTTAAAGAATACATTTCTAGTAGACTGTCCCTTTAATAATTATTTAACACACAGGTTGAGTCAGATCATTTGTTTTGGCTTCCTATTTTGCATTTTCATCTAGTGTACTGGGCAAAAAGTTTTAAATATGTTATTTACTTTTACTTCCCTTTAATATAACATTGACTTCATGTGATCTTAAATTTTAAGGGTTGTTGGTAATTATTTACTTAACCTTAATATTGAATACTTGAGAAAATTGAAGTTACAAAATCTTTATTCAACAAAGACGAAGAACAGTCAGATTTGGATAAAACATTTGTCAAGGAAATTATGTGAAGCGGATCTCATTGAGTATAAGGTTTTCTTATGCCTTTTGCATCTTCTCAGAGTCCGAAGAGTTAATCCACTTGTAATGCCTGTGATTATCACATATCGAGGTCAATCCAGATTTGCTGTTCTCCATGTGTAAAGCCACTCTTGATTCTTCATACCAAATGTGTCATCTTTTCTCTAGTACTGCTAACTTAAAAGGGATATTGAACACTAAATAAAAACTAGAGTGATTTATTCAAAGCAAATATCAGTCAGAAAATATGAAAATTGATAATTTAAAAATAGTTTGAGCTAAAAAAAAAAAAAAAAAAAAAGTAAATTTATGCTTACCTGATAAATTAATTTCTTCTACGATATGTCGAGTCCACGGATTTCATCCTTACTTGTGGGATATTAACCTCCTGCTAACAGGAAGTGGCAAAGAGCACCACAGCAGAGCTGTATATATAGCTCCTCCCTTTCCTCCACCCCAGTCATTCGACCGCCGGTTTAGGAAGAGAAAGGAAAAGCTAAAGGTGCAGAGGTGACTGAAGTTATAAAAAATAAAATATAATCTAAATCTGTCTGAAAAATGACAGGGAGGGCCGTGGACTAGTCATATCGTAGAAGAAATTAATTTATCAGGTAAGCATAAATTTACTTTTCTTCTACAAGATATGACGAGTCCACGGATTTCATCCTTACTTGTGGGATACAATACCAAAGCTACAGGACACGGATGAAATGGGAGGGCAAGACAGAGACCTAAATGGAAGGCACCACTGCTTGAAGAACTTTTCTCCCAAAAACAGCCTCAGAAGAAGCAAAAGTATCAAATTTGGAAAAAAGTATGAAGAGACTACCAAGTCACAGCCTTGCAAATCTGTTCAACAGAAGCATTGTTTTTAAAAGCCAATGTGGAAGCCACAGCCATAGTAGAATGAGCCGTAATTCTTTCAGGAGGCTGCTGTCCAGCAGTCTCATATGCCAGGCGGATGATACTCCTCAGCCAAAAAGAAAGAGGTAGCCGTAGCTTTCCGACCCCTACGCTTTCCAGAATAAACAATGAATAATGAAGATGATTGACGGAAATCCTTAGTCGCCTGCAAGTAAAACTTCAAGGCACGGACCAAGTCCAGGTTATGTAACAGACACTCCTTCTTAGAAGGATTAGGACACAAGGAAGGAACAACAATTTCCTGATTAATATTCTTATTAGAAACAACCTTAGGAAGGAATCCAGGTTTGGTATGCAAAACCACCTTATCACAATGAAATATAAGATAAGGCGAATCACATTGTAACGCTGAAAGCTCCAAAACTCTACGAGCAGAAGAAATAGCAACCAAAAACAAAACTTTCCAAGATAACAATTTAATATCTATGGAATGCATGGGTTCAAATGGAACCCCTTGAAGAACTCTAAGAACTAAATTCAAACTCCAGGGAGGAGTAATTGGTCTAAATACAGGCTTAATTCTGGTTAGAGCCTGACAAAAAGACTGAACATCAAGAACATCTGCCAAACGTTTATGAAGCAAAATTGACAAAGCAGAAATCTGTCCCTTTAAGGACCTCGCTGATAACCCTTTCTCCAATCCTTCTTGGAGAAAGGACAGAATCCTGGGCATCCTAACTTTGCTCCATGAGTAGCCCTTGGATTCACACCAAAAAAGATATTTACGCCATATCTTATGATAGATCTTTCTAGTGACAGGCTTACGTGCCTGTATCAAAGTATCAATGACTGAATCTGAGAATCCCCGCTTAAATAAAATCAAGCGTTCAATCTTGTTGGAAAGGTCCTTGAATGAGAAGGTCCTGTCTCAAAGGAAGTTTCCACGGTGGCAGAGAGGACATGTCCACTAGATCCGCATACCAAGTCCTGGGTGGCCACGCAGGCGCGATCAGGATTACCAAAGCTCTCTCCTGTTTGATCCGAGCAATCACGCGTGGAAGGAGAGGAAACAGTGGAAACACATAAGCTAGGCTGAACGACCAAGGCACTGCCAAGGCATCTATCAGTTCGGCCTGAGAATCCCTCAACCTGGATCCGTATCTTGGAAGCTTGGCATTCTGTCGAGATGCCATCAGATCCAATTCCGGTCTGCCCCATTGGAGAATCAGTGAGGCAAACACCTCCGGGTGGAGTTCCCACTCCCCCTGATGAAAAGTCTGTCGACTTAGAAAATCCACTTCCCAGTTCTCTACTCCTGGGATGTAGATTGCCGACAGATAACAAGAGTGGGCTTCCGCCCAACGAATTATCTTGGATACTTCTATCATCGCTAAGGTACTCCTCGTTCCCCCCTGATGATGGATATAAACCACAGTCGTGATATTGTCTGACTGGAATCTGATGAATTTGGCCGAAGCCAACTGAGACCATGCCTGAAGCGCATTGAATATTGCTCTCAATTCCAGAATATTGATTGGAAGTAGAGACTCCACTTGAGTCCATACACCCTGAGCCTTCAGGGAATTCCAGACTGCACCCCAGCCCAGTAGGCTGGCGTCCGTTGTCACTATCACACCGAGGGTCTGCGGAAACACGTCCCCTGGGACAGATGATCCGGCGACAACCACCAAAGGAGAGAGTCTCTGGTCTCTTGATCCAGATTTATCTGAGGAGATAAATTTGCATAGTCCCCATTCCACTGTCCGAGCATGCACAGCTGCAGTGGTCTGAGATGAAAACGAGCAAACGGAATGATGTCCATTGCTGCTACCATTAATCCAATTACCTCCATACACTGAGCCACTGATGGCCGAGGAATGGACTGAAGGGCTTGACAAGTATTTAGAATTTTTGATTTTCTGATCTCCGTCAGAAATATTTTCCTGTCTACAGAGTCTATCAGAGTTCCCAAGAAGGGAACCCTTGTCTGTGGAACTAGTGGACTCTTTTCTAGGTTCACCTTCCAACCGTGAGTTCTCAGAAAGAACAACACTGTCTGTATGAGATTTCGTCATATGATAAGTCGACGCCTGAATCAAAATATCGTCCAGATAAGGCGCCACTGCTATGCCCCGTGGTCTGAGAACCACCAGAAGGGACCCTAGAACCTTTGTGAAGATTCTGGGTGCTGTGGCCAACCCGAAGGGAAGAGCCACGAACTGAAAATGTTTGTCCAGGAAGGTAAACCTTAGGAACCGATGATGATCCTTGTGAATAGGGATATGAAGGTATGCATCCTTCAAGTCCACGGTAGTCATATATTGACCCTTCTGGATCATTGGTAAACTTGTTCGGATAGTCTCCATCTTGAACGATGGGACTCTGAGAAACTTGTTTAGACACTTGAGATCTAAAATGGGTCTGAAAGTACCCTCTTTTTTGGGAACCACCCCTGCCCCAGTCTTGGAACGGGATGAATTACTCCCATAGTAGAGAGGTCTTTTACACAACGTAAGAAGCCTCTCTTTTTATCTGGTCTACAGACAATCGTGAAAGAAGAAATCTCCCTCTTGGGAGAAAATCCTTGAATTCCAGTTGATACCAGTGGGTCACGATTTCCAATGCCCAGGGATCCTGAACATCTCTTGCCCAAGCCTGGGCAAAGAAAGAAAGTCTGCCCCTACTAAATCTGGTCTCGGATCGGGGACCGCCCCTTCATGCTGTCTTTGTAGCAGTAGCGGGCTTCTTGGATTGTTTACCTTTGTTCCAAGCCTGGTTGGGTCTCCAGGCGAACTTGGACTGAGCAAAATTCCCTTCCTGCTTTGTAGAGGAAGCAGAGGGTACTCCCCTTAAAATTTCGAAAGGAATGAAAATTATTTTGTTTACCCCTCATCTTAACAGACTTATCCTGAGGTAGGGCATGACCTTTACTTCCAGTAATGTCAGAAATTATTTCCTTCAACTCAGGCACGAATAGGGTCTTACCCTTGAAAGGAATAGCTAAGAGCTTAGATTTTGATGACACATCAGCAGACCATGATTTTAACCATAACGCTCTAAAATGGCAAATTCTGCATTTTTCGCCGCCAATTTAGCAATTTGAAAGGCGGCATCTGTAATAAAATAATTAGCTAGCTTGAGAGCCTTAATTCTATCCAAAATGTCCTCTAAAGGGGTCTGAACCTTCAGAGAATCTTCTAGAGCATCAAACCAAAAAAGCTGCTACAGTAGTAACTGGAACAATGCAAGCTGTTGGTTGTAAAAGAAAACACTGATGAATAAATAATTTCTTTAGAAGACCCTCTAACTTCTTATCCATAGGGTCTTTAAAAGCACAACTGTCTTCAATAGGTATAGTTGTACGCTTAGCCAGGGTAGAAATAGCTCCCTCCACCTTAGGGACCGACTGCCAAGAGTCCCGAATGGTGTCTGATATGAGATACATTTTCTTGAAATTAGGAGGAGGAGAGAACGGTATACCCGGTCTGTCCCATTCCTTTTTTATAATTTCCGAAATTCTTTTAGGAACCGGAAAAACATCAATGTAAGTAGGTACCTCTAGATATTTGTCCATTTTACACAATTTCTCTGGTGGTATCACAATAGGGTCACAATCATCCAGAGTCGCTAAAACCTCCAGAAGTAACAGGCGGAGGTGTTCAAACTTAAATTTAAAGGACATGACGTCCGAATCTGTCTGAGGTAACATATTTCCTGGGTCTGAAAGTTCTCCCTCAGACAACAATTCCCTGACCCCCAACTCAGAGCCCTGTGAGGGGACATCGGAAATAGCCAACAAAGCATCAGAGGATTCAGTATTCACAATACCTGACCTACTGTGTTTACCCTGTAACACTGGTAACTTAGATAATACCTCTGTAAGGTTAGTTGACATAACTGCAGCCATATCCTGCAGCGTAAAATAATTAGACGCACTTGAGGTACTTGGGGTCTCTTGTGTGGGCGTTAAAGGTTGTGACACTTGGGGAGAATTAGATGGCATATCCCGATTCTCTTCAGACTGAGAATCATCCTTAGGCACACTTTCTTTACCTAAAATATGATTTTTACATTGTAAGGCCCTTTCAGTACAAGAGGTACACAAAGTAAGAGGGGGTTCCACAATGGCTTCTAAACACATAGAACAATTAGTTTCCTCAATGTCAGAAATGTTGAACAGACTAGAAATAACCACAATAGTCGTAGATCACTTCATTTATTGATTCAAACAACTTTGAGAAAAAATTGTGCGCTTTTTATTTCTTAAAAACGCAGTACACATTTTTTTTAAAACTGCTTAAAACGTTAAAAAAAGCTACACAATTAAATAATGATTCAATTGGCCCAAAAATTATTGCACCCTATAGGTAAAAGGTAAATTTAACCTCTAAGAGATATTTTAACCAAAAAATATATCTTAACTGAAAAAATCACCCCTGCACCTCGCCACAGCTCTGCTGTGGCGCCTACCTGCCCCCAGGGTACTGCAAAATGACTCGACAACGATCCGGTGAACAGAACACAAGTTTAGGCCCCACCGGAGCTAATGCCTGCTGCCTTCTCAGTCAGAGTAAACTGCGCGTCTGAGCGAGTGAAATAGGCCCCGCCCATCATGGACGTCGTCCTAACAGTCTGTTTAACCGCATGAGAAGCGGTTTGAAAATAAGCCATGTGGTCCCCTTAAACTCTTAATAAAAGCTGCAGCCCTACTGACTTTTGAATAAAATAAAAAATGTCAAGCTGCCTCTCCCAGTGCCCAGCCAAAATGTATAAAGACAGGATTTTCAGTAACATCCTCAGTGTACAGGTCCACTGCTTACCCCTTCCCTTGCAGGGAAAAAATGTCAGCCAGTTCTGATATACAAAGTCTCCTCAGAAATAAAAGACTGAACATACCTCAATGCTGCTTGTAGCATGAAACCGTTCTCCACACTGAAGATTTCTCTTGCACTTCCTTCAGAAGCTCTGTGGGAACCAACATGGATCTTCGTTACATCTGCTAAGATCATCAACCTCAGGGCAGAAATCTTCTTCTTCCATATCTCCCTGAGGAAAATAGTACTCACCGGTACCATTTAAAATAAAAAACATTATTTATGCTTACCTGATAAATTTATTTCTCTTGTAGTGTATCCAGTCCACGGATCATCCATTACTTGTGGGATATTGTCCTTCCCAACAGGAAGTTGCAAGAGGATCACCCACAGCAGAGCTGCTATATAGCTCCTCCCCTAACTGTCATATCCAGTCATTCGACCGAAAACAAACAGAGAAAGGAGAAACCATAGGGTGCAGTGGTGACTGTAGTTTAATTAAAATTTAGACCTGCCTTAAAAGGACAGGGCGGGCCGTGGACTGGATACACTACAAGAGAAATAAATTTATCAGGTAAGCATAAATTATGCTTTCTCTTGTTAAGTGTATCCAGTCCACAGATCATCCATTACTTGTGGGATACCAATACCAAAGCTAAAGTACACGGATGATGGGAGGGACAAGGCAGGATTAAGCGGAAGGAACCACTGCCTGAAGAACCTCTCTCCCAAACACAGTCTCAGAAGAAGCAAAAGTATCAAATTTGTAAAATTTTGAAAAAGTGTGAAGCAAAGACCAAGTCGCAGCCTTGCAAATCTGTTCAACAGAGGCCTCATTTTTGAAGGCCCAGGTGGAAGCCACAGCTCTAGTAGAATGAGCTGTAATCCTTTCAGGGGGCTGCTGTCCAGCAGTCTCATAGGCTAGGCTTATTATGCTCTGAAGCCAAAAGGAAAGAGGTTGCCAAAGCTTTTTGACCTCTCCTCTGTCCAGAGTAAACGACAAACAGGAAAGATGTTTGACGAAAATCCTTAGTAGCTTGCAAGTAAAACTTCAAGGCATGGACTACGTCCAGATTATTTAAAAGACGTTCCTTCTTTGAAGAAGGATTAGGGCACAACGATGGAACAACAATCTCTTGATTGATATTCTTGTTAGAAACCACCTTAGGTAAAAACCCAGGTTTGGTACGCAGAACTACCTTATCTGCATGAAAAATCAGATAGGGAGAATCACATTGTAAGGCAGATAGCTCAGAGACTCTCCGAGCCGAGGAAATAGCCATCAAAAACAGAACTTTCCAAGATAAAAGTTTAAAATCAATGGAATGAAGGGGTTCAAACGGAACTCCTTGAAGAACCTTAAGAACCAAGTTTAAGCTCCACGGCGGAGCAATCTGTCCCTTTAAGGAACTAGCTGATAATCCTTTGTCCAAGCCCTCTTGGAGAAAAGACAATATTCTAGGAATCCTAACTTTACTCCATGAGTAAGTCTTGGATTCACAGCAATAAAGATATTTACTCCATATCTTGTGGTAGATTTTCCTGGTAACAGGCTTTCGTGCCTGTATTCAAGTATCAATGACTGACTCTGAAAAGCCACGCTTTGATAGAATCAAGCGTTCAATCTCCATGCAGTCAGTCTCAGAGAAATTAGATTTGGATGATTGAAAGGACCTTGTATCAGAAGGTCCTGTCTTAGAGGCAGAGTCCATGGTGGAAAGGATGACATGTCCACTAGGTCTGCATACCAAGTCCTGCGTGGCCACGCAGGTGCTATCAGAATCACTGATGCTCTCTCCTGTTTGGCAATCAGTCGAGGGAGCAGAGGAAACGGTGGAAACACATAAGCCAGGTTGAAGAACCAAGGCGCTGCTAGCGCATCTATCAGCGTCGCTTCTGGGTCCCTGGACCTGGATCCGTAACAAGGAAGCTTGGCGTTCTGGCGAGACGCCATGAGATCGAACTCTGGTTTGCCCCAACGATGAATCAACTGAACAAACACCTCCGGATGGAGTTCCCACTCCCCCGGATGCAAAGTCTGACGACTTAGAAAATCCGCCTCCCAGTTCTCCACGCCTGGGATATGGATTGCTGACAGGTGGCAAGAGTGGTACTCTGCCCAGCGAATTATTTTTGAGACTTCTAACATCGCTAGGGAACTTTTGGTTCCCCCTTGATGGTTGATGTAAGCCACAGTCGTGATGTTGTCCGACTGAAATCTGATGAACCTCAGTTTTGCTAACTGAGGACAAGCCAGAAGAGCATTGAATATCGCTCTTAACTCCAGAAAATTTATTGGAAGGAGTTTCTCCTCCTGAGTCCACGATCCCTGTGCCTTCAGGGAATTCCAGACTGCACCCCAACCTAGAAGGCTGGCATCTGTTGTTACAATTGTCCAATCTGGCCTGCGAAAGGTCATACCCTTGGACAAGTGTACCCGAGACAACCACCAGAGAAGAGAATCTCTGGTCTCTTGATCCAGATTTAGCAGAGGGGACAAATCTGTGTAATCCCCATTCCACTGACTCAGCATGCATAATTGCAGCGGTCTGAGATGAAGGCGCGCAAATGGCACTATGTCCATTGCCGCTACCATTAAGCCGATTACCTCCATACACTGAGCTACCGAAGGGCGCGGAATGGAGTGAAGAACACGGCAAGCATTTAGAAGTTTTGATAACCTGGACTCCGTCAGGTAAATTTTCATTTCTACAGAATCTATAAGAGTCCCTAAGAAGGAGACTCTTGCGAGTGGGGATAGAGAACTCTTTTCCTCGTTCACTTTCCACCCGTGCAACCTCAGAAATGCCAGAACTATCTCTGTATGAGACTTGGCAACTTGAAAGCTTGACGCCTGTATCAGGATGTCGTCTAGATACGGAGCCACCTCTATGCCTCGCGGTCTTAGAACCGCCAGAAGTGAGCCCAGAACCTTTGTAAAGATTCTCCGGGCTGTAGCCAACCCGAAGGGAAGAGCTACAAATTGGTAATGCCTGTCTAGAAAGGCAAACCTTAGAAACCGATGATGATCTTTGTGAATCGGTATGTGAAGGTAGGCATCCTTTAAGTCCACTGTGGTCATGTACTGACCTTCTTGGATCATGGGTAGGATGGTCCGAATAGTTTCCATTTTGAAAGATGGAACTCTGAGGAATTTGTTTAAGATCTTTAGATCCAAAATTGGTCTGAAGGTTCCCTCTGAAGGTTTGGGAACCACAAACAGATTTGAATAAAAACCCTGTCCTTGTTCCGTCCGCGGAACTGGATGGATCACTCCCATAACTAGGAGGTCTTGCACACAGCGTAGGAATGCCTCTTTCTTTATCCGATTTGAAGATAGCCTTGAAAGATGAAATCTCCCTTGTGGAGGGGAAGCTTTGAAGTCCAGAAGATATCCCTGAGATATGATCTCCAACGCCCAGGGATCCTGAACATCTCTTGCCCACGCCTGGGCGAAGAGAGAAAGTCTGCCCCCTACTAGATCCGTCGCCGGATAGGGGGCCGTTCCTTCATGCTGTCTTAGAGGCAGCAGCAGGCTTTCTGGCCTGCTTGCCTTTGTCCCAGGACTGGTTAGGCTTCCAGGCCTGCTTAGAGTGAGCAAAAGTTCCCTCATGTTTTGAAGCGGAGGAAGTTGATGCTGCACCTGCCTTGAAATTTCGAAAGGCACGAAAATTAGACTGTTTGGCCTTTGCTTTGGCCCTGTCCTGAGGAAGGGTGTGACCCTTACCTCCAGTAATGTCAGCAATAATTTCCTTCAAACCAGGCCTGAATAAGGTCTGCCCCTTGAAAGGAATGTTGAGTAATTTAGACTTTGAAGTCACGTCAGCTGACCAGAATTTAAGTCATAGCGCCCTACGCGCTTTGATGGCGAATCCGTAATTCTTAGCCGTTAGTTTAGTCAAATGAACAATGGCATCAGAAACAAATGAGTTAGCTAGCTTAAGTGTTCTAAGCTTGTCAATAATTTCAGTCAATGGAGCTGTATGGATGGCCTCTTCCAGGGCCTCAAACCAGAATGCCGCCGCGGCCGTGACAGGCGCAATGCATGCAAGGGGCTGTAAAATAAAACCTTGTTGAATAAACATTTTCTTAAGGTAACCCTCCAATTTTTTATCCATTGGATCTGAAAAAGCACAACTGTCCTCAACCGGGATAGTAGTACGCTTTGCTAAAGTAGAAACTGCTCCCTCCACCTTAGGGACCGTCTGCCATAAGTCCTGTGTAGTGGCATCTATTGGAAACATTTTTCTAAATATAGGAGGTGGGGAAAAAGGCACCCCAGGTCTATCCCACTCCTTGCTAATAATTTCTGTAAGCCTTTTAGGTATAGGAAAAACATCAGTACACACCGGTACCGCATAGTATTTATCCAGCCTACACAATTTCTCTAGTACTGCAACTGTGTTACAGTCATTCAGAGCAGCTAATACCTCCCCAAGCAACACACGGAGGTTCTCGAGCTTAAATATAAAATTAGAAATCTCTGAATCAGGTTTCCCCCGAATCAGAGATGTCACCCACAGACTGAAGCTCTCCGTCCTCATGATCTGCATATTGTGACGCAGTATCAGACATGGCCCTTACAGCATCTGCGCGCTCTGTATTTCTCCTAACCCCAGAGCAATCGCGCTTGCCTCTTAATTCAGGCAACCTGGATAATACCTCTGACAGGGTATTATTCATGATTGCAGCCATGTCCTGCAAGGTAATCGCTATGGGCGTCCCAGATGTAATTGGCGCCATATTAGCGTGCATCCTCTGAGCGGGAGGCGAAGGGTCTGACATGTGGGGAGAGTTAGTCGGCATAACTTCCCCCTTGTCAGAATCTTCTGGTGATACTTCTTTTATAGTTAAAGACTGATCTTTACTGTTTAAGGTGAAATCAATACATTTAGTACACATTCTCCTATGGGGCTCCACCATGGCTTTCAAACATAATGAACAAGTAGTTTCCTCTGTGTCAGACATGTTTAAACAGACTAGCAATGAGACTAGCAAGCTTGGAAAACACTTTAAACAAGTTTACAAGCAATATAAAAAACGTTACTGCACCTTTAAGAAACACAAATTTTGTCAAAATTTGAAATAACAGTGAAAAAAGGCAGTTACACTAACAAAATTTTTACAGTGTATGTAACAAGTTAGCAGAGCATTGCACCCACTTGCAAATGGATGATTAACCCCTTAATACCCAAAACTGAATAATAAAAGACAGAAACGTTTTTTTCAAACAGTCTCAACAACTGCCACAGCTCTACTGTGGCTTTTTACCTCCCTCAAAAACGACTTTGAAGCCTTTTGAGCCCTCCAGAGATGTCCTGGATCATGCAGAGGGAAGCTGAATGTCTCTGTCAGTATTTTTATCTGCACAGAAAAGCACTAAAAAAGGCCCCTCCCACTCATATTACAACAGTGGAAAGCCTAAGGAAACTGTTACTAGGCAAAATTCAAGCCAGCCATGTGGAAAAAAACTAGGCCCCAATAAGTTTTATCACCAAATACATATAAAAACGATTAAACATGCCAGCAAACGTTTTAGATTACATTTTTATAAGAGTATGTATCTCTATTAATAAGCCTGATACCAGTCGCTATCACTGCAATTAAGGCTTTACTTACATTAGTTCGGTATCAGCAGCATTTTCTAGTAAATTCCATCCCTAGAAAAATATTAACTGCACATACCTTATTGCAGGAAAACCTGCACGCCATTCCCTCTCTGAAGTTACCTCACTCCTCAGAATATTTGAGAACAGCCATGGATCTTAGTTACTTCTGCTAAGATCATAGAAAACGCAGGCAGATTCTTCTTCTAAATACTGCCTGAGATAAACAGTACACTCCGGCACCATTTAAAAATAACAAACTTTTGATTGAAGAATAAACTAAGTATAAAACACCACACTCCTCTTACAACCTCCATCTTGGTTGAGGCTTGCAAGAGAATGACTGGATATGACAGTTAGGGGAGGAGCTATATAGCAGTTCTGCTGTGGGTGATCCTCTTGCAACTTTCTGTTGGGAAGGAGAATATCCCACAAGTAATGGATGATCCGTGGACTGGATACACTTAACAAGAGAAAACTTCTTGATTGAAGAATCTAAAACTAACACCTCACTTTACCTCTTCCTATTACTAACACAGGCAAAGAGAATGACTGGGAGTGGAGGGAAGGGAGGAGCTATATATACAGCTCTGCTGTGGTGCTCTTTGCCACTTCCTGTTAGCAGGAGGTTAATATCCCACAAGTAAGGATGAAATCCGTGGACTCGTCGTATCTTGTAGAAGAAAAAAAAACAAAAAAAAACACAACAGGGGTAAATTATTAAATACATAGTTTCCTAAAGCAATGGGTGCTGCCATGTTGTAACCTAGGCTTAGCAGACAGATGCCCCATAAAAACTCTGCTTACACTGGTCTCTCTTCTACTTCCCCAGGTATGTACTACAGGGAAATACAGCCTTCACCATTGGAGATAGAGACAAACTGCTATTGCTCTCTCTTAAATCATTAAGGTTGCCAGCTGTGAGCTTAAAAATACCAGACGACCTATAGATAGCTGGATTAACACAATGTCCCCACAAAAGCTCAATCTTTGGCCCCACCCTTGATCACACCACATATATATATTTGTATACCTTGGTTGCCAGTAACACATGTACATAGTAGTAATGTGACCCCCTGGTTGCCAAAAGTAAACACCCAGCAATGATTGAACCCTCCCATGGTTGCCTGTAACACATAGAAAATTTTAGCCATATTTCTAATGCATGAAGGCCCTTTACATTTAGCTGACAGAGGTCTTTAAATGTCCGCAAAACGGAGAGAACTTAAGCCATTCACAACGCTCCTAAGGAAAATAAATATTTCTTACAGGTGGGGATTCCCCTTTCACTTAATCATCCTTTGGAAGGGCAGGCTTTACACCTGCACTTCCACCAATGATTTCCCTACCATCTGCAAGGAGCTCGACATTCCAACTCCCTCTGCGGAGGGCATCACTACACACACAGAAAAACAAGCCAGTCCGGGGAAAAAGGCTCCTTTGCCACAGAGGAGAGAATGGAAACGGGTATTTCAGAAGAAAACTCAGACGTTCATCTTCTCCTCTCTCCCTCTCGGAAGAAAAGGGCTGAAAACTGATCAAGTCATGTAACTTTTCTAACTGTTTTCTCCCTCCGCCTGATGGAGCCACTTTGTGTGGTGTCTTGTCGAGTTGTATCTCGGCATTGGCAGACACCTAGTTTATATTTTCTCAACAGCTTTCAATCTGGTATTTATCTTTATTCCCTCACATTGGATAATCTATGTGATTCTTGTACCTTAGATCATAAAAAACAAAATTTATGCTTACCTGATAAATTTATTTCTCTTGTGGTGTATCCAGTCCACGCGTTCATCCATTACTTGTGGGATATTCTCCTTCCCAACAGGAAGCTGCAAGAGGACACCCAAAGCAGAGCTATCTATATAGCTCCTCCCCTAACTGCCACCCCCAGTCATTCGACCGAAAACAAGCAAGAAAAAAGGAGAAACTATAGGGTGTAGTGGTGACTGTAGTTTAAAAATAAAAAAACACCTGCCTTAAAAAGACAGGGCGGGCCGTGGACTGGATACACCACAAGAGAAATAAATTTATCAGGTAAGCATAAATTTTGTTTTCTCTTGTAAAGGTGTATCCAGTCCACGGGTTCATCCATTACTTGTGGGATACCAATACCAAAGCTTTAGGACACGGATGAAGGGAGGGACAAGGCAGGCCCTTAAACGGAAGGCACCACTGCCTGTAAGACCTTTCTCCCAAAAATAGCCTCCAAAGAAGCAAAAGTATCGAATTTGTAGAATTTAGAAAAAGTATGAAGCGAAGACCAAGTCGCTGCCTTATAAATCTGTTTAACAGAGGCCTCATTTTTAAAAGCCCATGTGGAAGTTACAGCTCTAGTGGAATGAGCTGTAATTCTTTCAGGAGGCTGCTGGCCAGCAGTCTCATAAGCTAAGCGTATTATACTTCTTAGCCAAAAAGATAGAGAAGTTGCTGAAGCCTTTTGGCCTCTCCTCTGTCCAGAGTAGACAACAAACAAAGCAGATGTTTGACGAAAATCCTTCGTAGCTTGTAAATAAAACTTTAAAGCACGAACCACATCAAGATTGTGTAAAAGACGTTCCTTCTTTGAGGAAGGATTAGGACATAATGAAGGAACAACAATCTCCTGATTGATGTTCTTATTAGATACTACCTTAGGAAGAAACCCAGGTTTGGTACGCAAAACTACCTTATCTGCATGGAAAAATCAGATAAGGGGAATCACACTGTAAAGCAGATAACTCTGAAACTCTTCAAGCTGAGAAGATAGCTACTAGAAACAGAACTTTCCAAGATAAAAGTTTAATATCTATGGAATGCAGAGGTTCAAACGGAATCCCTTGAAAAACCTTAAGAACTAAATTTAAACTCCATGGCGGAGCAACAAGTTTAAACACAGGCTTAATTCTAACTAAAGCCTGACAAAACGCCTGAACGTCTGGAACCTCAGCCAGACGTTTGTGCAAAAGAATAGACAGAGCAGAAATCTGTCCCTTTAAGGAACTAGCAGACAATCCTTTCTCCAATCCCTCCTGGAGAAAGGATAAGATTCTAGGAATTCTGACTTTACTCCATGAGTAACTCTTGGATTCAAACCAATGAAGATATTTACACCATATCTTATGATAGATTTTCCTGGTGACAGACTTTCGAGCCTGAATTAAGGTATCAATGACCGACTCGGAAAAACCACGCTTTGATAGAATCAAGCGTTCAATCTCCAAGCAGTCAGACGCAGAGAAATTAGATTTGGATGTTTGAAAGGACCTTGAAGTAGAAGGTCCTGTCTCAGCGGCAGAGTCCATGGTGGAAAGGAAGACATGTCCACCAGATCTGCATACCAAGTCCTGCGTGGCCACGCAGGAGCTATCAAAATCACCGAAGCTCTCTCCTGCTTGATCTTGGCAATCAGACGAGGGAGCAGAGAAAACGGTGGAAACACATAAGCCAGGCTGAAGGACCAGGGCGCTGCTAGAGCATCTATCAGCGCTGCCTTGGGATCCCTGGACCTGGACCCGTAACAAGGAAGCTTGGCATTCTGACGAGACTCCATGAGATCTAGTCCTGGTTTGCCCCATAGTTGAATCAACTGGGCAAATACCTCCGGATGGAGCTCCCACTCCCCCGGATGAAAAGTCTGCCGACTTAAAAAATCCGCCTCCCAGTTTTCTACTCCTGGGATATGGATAGCTGAGAGATGGCAAGAGTGAACCTCTGCCCATAGAATTATCTTTGAAACCTCCAACATCGCCAGGGGGCTCTTTGTACCCCCCTGATGGTTGATATAGGCTACAGTCGTGATGTTGTCTGACTGAAATCTGATGAACCTGACCGCAGCTAGCTGAGGCCAAGCCTGAAGAGCATTGAATATCACTCTTAGTTCCAGACTGTTTATCGGAAGGAGGGCTTCCTCCTGAGTCCACGAACCCTGAGCCTTCAGGGAGTTCCAGACTGCGCCCCAGCCCAGAAGGCTGGCATCTGTCGTTACTATAGTCCAATCTGGCCTACGGAAGCTTATTCCCCTGGACAGATGGACCTGAGATAGCCACCAGAGAAGAGAATCTCTGGTCTCTTGATCCAGATTAAGCAGAGGGGACAAATCTGTGTAATCCCCATTCCACTGATTGAGCATGCAAAGTTGCAGTGGTCTGAGATGTAGGCGGGCAAACAGAACTATTGCCGCTACCATTAAGCCAATTACTTCCATACACTGAGCCACTGACGGCTGAGAAGTGGAATAAAGAGCACGGCAGGAAGTTAGAAGCTTTGACAACCTGACCTCTGTCAGAAACATCTTCATTTCTACTGAATCTATCAGAGTTCCTAGGAAGGAAACTCTTGTGAGATGGGAGAGAGAACTTTTTCTTCTTTCACCTTCCACCCGTGAGACCTCAGAAAGGCCAGAACAATGTCCGTATGGGACTTGGCAATTTGAAAAGTCGACGCCTGTATCAGAATGTCGGTCTAAGGCAAGGGCCACCGCTATGCCCCGTGGCCTTAGAACCGCCAGTAGGGACCCTAGAACCTTCGTAAAGATTCTTGGTGCCGTGGCTAACCCAAAGGGAAGAGCCACAAACTGGTAATGCCTGTCTAGGAAGGCAAACCTGAGAAACCGATGATGATGATCTCTGTGTATCGGAATGTGGAGATAAGCATCCTTTAAGTCCACGGTAGTCATATATTGACCCTCCTGGATCAAAGGTAGGATGGTTCAAATAGTCTCCATCTTGAAGGATGGGACCCTGTGAAATTTGTTTAGGATCTTGAGATCCAAGATTGGTCTGAAAGTTACCTCTTTTTTTGGGAACTATAAACATATTTGAATAGAATCCTTGCCCCTGTTCCTCCCCTTGGAACTGGGTGGATCACTCCCATGACCAGAAGGTCTTGAGGTTTGCAGATAATTGTGAGAATGAAATCTCCCTTTTGGAGATGAGGCCTTTGAAATCTAGAAGATATCCCTGGGAAACAATCTCCAGAGCCCAGGGATCCTGGACGTCTCTTGCCAAAGCCTGGGCGAGAGAGAAAGTCTGCCCCCCAACTAGATCCGGTCCCGGATCGGGGGCTACTCCTTCATGCTGTCTAAGAGGCAGCAAGCAGGTTTTTTGGCCTGCTTTCCCTTGCTCCAAGCCTGGTTAGGTCTTGCAGTAGAGGAAGTTGAAGATGTGTCCACTCTTGAAGTTCCGAAAAGGAACGAAAATTAGTCTGTTTGGTCCTTAATTTGTTGGACCTATCCTGGGGAAGGGCGTGGCCCTTTCCCTCCAGTAATATCAGAAATGATCTCCTTCAGTCCAGGCCCGAATAGGGTCTGCCCTTTGAAGGGGATGTTGAGAAGCTTTGAAGTAACAGCTGACCAGGATTTAAGCCATAGCGCCCTACGCGCCTGAATGGCAAAACCTGAATTCTTAGCCGTTAGCTTAGCTAAATGAAAAACGGCATCAGAAATAAATGAATTGGCTAACTTAAGAGCTTTAAGCCTGTCTAGGATATCATCCAATGGGGTTCTCCACCTGTAGAGCCTCTTCAAGAGACTCAAACCAGAAAGCCACTGCAGCAGTGACTGGGGCAATGCATGCAAGAGGCTGGAGAATAAAACCTAGTTGTATAAAGATTTTCTAAGGAAACCTCTAATTTTTTATCCATTGGATCTAGGAAAGCACAACTGTCCTCGACGGGGATAGCTGTACGCTAAGCTAGGGTAGATATTGCTCCCTCCACCTTAGGGACCGTCTGCCACGAGTCCCATGTAGCGGCATCTATGGGAAACATCCTTTTAAACGCAGGAGGGGGAGAGAACGGTACACCTGGTCTATCCCATTCCTTCGTAATAATTTCTGAAAACCTCTTAGGGATTGGAAAACCATCAGTGTAAACAGGCACTGCAAAGTATTTGTCCATTTTTACACAATTTCTCTGGGACTACAATGGTGTCACAGTCATCCAGAGTTGCTAAAACCTCCCTGAGCAACAAGCGGAGATGTTCAAGCTTAAATTTAAATGCTGTCATTTCAGAGTCCAGACTGGAGTAATGCCTTCCCTGAATCAGAAATGTCACCCACAGATAGCAGCTCTCCTGCTTCGGCTCTGTACATTGTGAGGGTATATCAGACATAGCTACTAAAGCGTCAGAAAGCTCTGTATTTGTTCTACCCCAGAGCTGTCTCGCTTTCCTTGTAACCCTGGCAGTTTGGACAATACCTCTGTGAGGGGTATGATTCATAACTGCCGCCATGTCTTGTAAGGTAAACGCATTGGACGCGCCAGATGTACTTGGCGTCACTTGCGCGGGAGATATAGGTTCTGACACAGCTAGGGAGAGCTAGGTGGTTTAACCTCTCTTTTTGTCAGTCTGAGAAACCCTCTGGTGATAAATCCTTAAAACCCATAATAAGGTCTTTATAACTTATAAGAGGGGGTTCCACAATGGTTTACTAAACATAATGAACAAGGAGTTTCCTCTATGTCAGACATGTTTAGCAGACTAGTAATGAGACCAGCAAGCTTGGAAAACACTTTAATAAATGTGAAAAAGCAATTAAATAAAAACGGTACTGTGCCTTTAAGAGAAAAAAACTACCTCAAACTACAAAACAGTGAAAAAAAGTAGTAAACTCTACGAAATTTTTACAGTGTGTATAAGAGACTAAAGCAGCATTGCACCCACTTGCAAATGGATGATTAACCCCTTAGGCCCCAAAACGGATTAGAAAAACGGAAAAACCGTTAAAAAACAGTCAAACACACTGCCACAGCTCTGCTGTGGCCCTACCTGCCCTTAAACACGATTTTTGCAGGAAAAACACCCTCTATAGTGGTCCTAGATGCCAGAGGATTCCTTTAGGGAAGCTGGATGTCTCAGTCTGAATATCAACTGCGCATAAAGTGCGCGAAAATAGGCCTCTCCCACCATGCACTGAATAACAGAGGGCCTTAAAAAAAGTACTCCTAGGAGTGATCTAACAAGCCATGAGGAAAAACTAGGCCCCAAAAATAAAGATTTATCACCCTCAGAGAAAAAACATTTTTACTATAAAACATGCAAACGTTTTTACACTAAGTAATATGAGTATTAACATGAATATTACCCTTTTTTGCAAGCATGATCCCAGTTGCTGTTAAATCACTGTATCAGGCTTACCTCAAATATACTAGGCACTGTCAGCATTTTCTAGACCTTATCTCTCTAGAAAAAAAATATACTGAACATACCTCAAAGCAGGCAATCTGCAGACCGTCCACCCAACTGACGTTTTCTTTCCATACTCTTCAGTTAGTGTTGAGAACAGCAATGGGACCTTAGTTACAAACCGCTAAGATCATCAAACCTCCAGGCAGAATTCCTTCTTCCATTTCCTACCTGAGAGTAAAACAGTACAACGCCAGGTACCGGTTTAAAAATAACAAACTTTTGATTGAAGGTAAAAACTACACTAGTCCACCCACATCTCTCTTGATACTTCCTTTCTTGTCGAGAGCTGCAAGGAGAATGACTGGGGGTGGCAGTTTAGGGGAGGAGCTATATAGAAGCTCTGCTGTGGGTGTCCTCTTGCAGCTTCCTGTTCGGGAAGGAGAATATCCCACAAGTAATGGATGAACCCGTGGACTGGATACACCTCTTTACAAGAGAAATCGTTTAATACCACCCCACCACTTGAGACCCTCAAATGTTAATTGTTTAAAAAAATTTCTTGTTCTCACTCAGTTGGGAGATTATCTCCTATAAGATAGGAATAGGTATTACGTATTGTTTAAGACTAAGTTCAAGATGTGTTCACTGTAAGTTGCACTCTTCCCTGAGCGTCCTGTCGAACATCAGTATCCGGCACTATGGAGAGTGGGTGGGGGGACACCCCCCCTGTAAAGATCCAATTCATTGGCTGCAGCTCCAGAAGTGTCTGCCGCACACGCTCCAAGCCAAATACAAAGTACAAATAGGAAGTTGCCGCTCGATGTAGTTGGAACTTAAGTAAATGAAGGTATTCAGGCAGGAATATAAATAAAAGCAACGTTTGATTCAGAGAAAAGTAAAAACTGAAAACGGACAAAAAAACACAGGTGTCCCTTAAAAAAAGCCAGCAGTGACTCGGGTCAGTCAGGTTGGTGAGCTGATCCTCATGCAGGAACATGTTTCGTGTCTAAACGCTATAGAGTTTTTCATTAACTCTGCCTGTGAGGAAGCAACTAAAGTTTTCTTGATCATGCAATTGAGTATCTACTAACTCCTAATTTTTTATGTTTCAGACGGATTACTATCTCCAGAGACGTGGGATTTATGGGTTGTGGAGCTGTCCCACGTCTTTGGAGATAGGAACCCATTAAAAGGATATAATAATCCATTATTATCGTTACATAGATGTTTTTTTATTTTGGAATGTGATGAATCCAAAGCAGATCTCTTTTGTAGTTATCTCAATTGCAATCAACAAGGCATAGAATTCACAGGTACTCACAGTGTAAATAGAGTGAACTTTCTGAACCTAACTGTCCAGGGTGGCAACATAGGATCATAGATCCAAACTACAATGTATAGGAAAGAAACAGCAGGAAACACGTTGCTAAATTTTGACTCATGCCATCCTCGGCATGTTTCTAAGAGGTATATACCCAAGGGGGAATACACTCGTATCAAAAGAAATTGTACTACAGAAGAGGAATACCAAAAACAGGCTAGTGAAGCAACAGATAGATTTAAACAGCGAGGCTATCATGAGAATTTATTACTTAAAGCTAAAGAAAGCGTTGACCAAATTCCCAGAGAAACATTGCTTCAATACAAATCGAAGAAAGTGAAAACTAAGAGTGATGATGTCAACAGAATTAAATTTATCACCACTTTCAGTGTTGAATATAATAAAATATGTGACATCATTAGAGAGTCTCTTCCCATCTTATATTCTGACCCTACTATTAAAGAAATCTTAAAATCTGGATGTGACTTCATCCCTAAGAGCTAAGACTTTAGCAAATTATCTTTCTGCATCTGACATTAAACCTAAAACTTACAAATGTTGGCTCAAACAAAGGCAGGGATGTTTTAAGTGTAGACGTCCCATCTGTAAAACATGCAGTTTTGTGAATGAGGGTAATAAATTTGTTTCCAGCACAACAAGTAAGGAATATGATATTAGATACTTTATAAATTGTGCAACAACTCATGTTGTCTATCTCCTCACCTGTGATATCTGTATAATACAGTATACAGGTAAAACAAAAAGGTCTCTTAAAGACAGATTTCTTCAACATCTTAGGTCAATAGATGAAGAAAGTGACACCTCTATATCTAGACATTTCAAAATACATTATAAATCAGATGTTTCATCACTAAAAATACAGGGTATTGATCACATAACTAAATGGAGGAGAGGGGGGCAATAGGGAAACATTGCTTAATAAGAAGGAAATTTTTTGGATCTTCACATTACAGACAAGTGAACCAGAGGGGTTAAAAATTAGGCGTGATCTTGATGTATTCACTTGAATGATGTTTCAACTGGGTATGTCTATATAACATCAGAGATTTCATCAATATGTTAAAATTGCAATTATTGTTTTGCTTTTTCACTCTTTACTATCTTTGTTTGAAAGGCCATCCTTCAAAGTAATCTAGGTCCTTCTTCACATAAACAGCATAGTATTCCTGCTTAGTAAGTGTTCTCAAGCTAATTTTCTGTTAGCTTCTTCACTCTCCAACCATTTTTGATTGAAAGTTTAAAATTCAATATAATTGGTGCCTTTCAAACATAATAATTTTCAATATGCATATGTGAAAGGGCAACATTTGTTGCACATATTTGTCTCTTGACACTTTGTGATTAAGATATTTAGAAGTACCTTAATTGTGTATCTGTAATCTTATGTAATTTATTGTGCAAAGCTAGTCTGTCATGTGGATCCAGTTATCCAATCAGGTTTAGGATATGGTAATTGTGTGTTAACTTGGCCTTAAATAGGTGGCTGAACTGATCCTCAGGTAAGCAGTGAACAAGTGCGCAAACGCATGAAACATGTCTGCATGAGGATCAGCTCACCAACCTGATTGACCGAGTCACTGCTGGCTTTTTTAAGGACACTCTTTTTTGTCCTTTTTCAGTTTTTATTTTTCTCTGAAATAAACGTTGGTTTTATTTATATTCCCTGCCTGGAATACCTTCATTTACTTTAAGTTCTAACTACATCAAGCGCAACTTCCTATTTGTACTTTGTATTGTTTAAGACATGTACCTTTTATTGCGTTTTTCTTTTTTTATTACTTTTATTTTTTCTGCAATTGTTATCAAAATGTACTCTTGCCGCTTGTTTAGAGGTTATTTCACTTTGTCAGCAACTCTAGCGCCTTTAACACCATTTTTTCCTAATGGGTAGTCACACTCCACAGGACCTCACCATTTTCACACAGAATACTAAAGGTCTAAATTGCCCCAACATAAAGGAGAATGGCCATTTTAGATCTCCATAAAAGAGGAGGCCATAATTTAATGCTGCAAGAAACCCACTTCAAATCAAAAAACATCCCTAAATATTTTCCCTGCATTACCCCCAACACTTCCACAGCACTAACCCAAATAAAAAAGTCAATGGGGTTAGTATCCTTATTCACAAAACCATCCCTTTCACTAAAATGCAAACAATTTCAGACAAAGAAGGGAGATATCTTTGTTTGAAGGGCCGCCTCTATGGCAAACCTGTGACCCTGGTGAATATATATACCCCCAACAAACAAGAGAGATTTATCTCCTCAATAACGGATTTAATTGTCAAAGAAGCCAAGGGTTCCCTAATTATAGCAGGAGACGTAAAGTTTTGGTTAAACCCTTTAATTGACTGCTTAAATCCAGATACTAGAGCTAAAACTCCAAACCTTAAAAATGTTTGGCAGAAACTAAAGCTTCTTGGGTTACCTGATGTTTGGAGGTACTTAAACCCCCAAAAATCGGAAACACATTCTTCTCACATCCTAAACATAATTATTCCAAGCTAGACTATATAGTAGTAGACCATTTGGTCCTATCTAATATAAAACACTCAAACATAAAACACACATCCTGGTCGGATGATTCTTTAGTCACCTGCACTATCAGATGGCCTTCAGCACCTTTTAAACCTTTCTAATGGAGACTGGACAAATCCTTATCAAATAAAAAAAGATAAAAAACTTCTCGAAACATATAAAATCATACTTCTCTCTAAATATTACCCCGGACATGGACGTAGGCACCCTTTGGGAGGTGCACAAAAGCACCATAAGAGGTGAATTCATTAAAGCAAAAGCACAAATTACTAGAAAAAATATAGAAGTTGAAAGTCTAGCCAAAGACCTTGCAGACCTAGATTTTGCCCATAAGGTTAATCCCTCAGATAGCACAATTCTAGAGCATCTTAAATTAAAAAGAGACAAGATGAACAGTATTCTACAAATCAGATCAAAGCGACAATTACTCTACCTTCAACAAAGTTTCTATAGAGGGGAATAAACCGGGGAAACTTTTAGCTAGAGCCCTGAAGAAGAAACAAAATGCCTGAGGAAACAGTTTTAACTGAGAAACGCGTCGCATATATTCCTGATGTACCAATTACTTTTTTAACACTGTGATGAGTGGTAAACTCTTTTATATGTTTTAAATAAATCCATTTTTTAATATACGTCCACTCTCAATATTATATATGGTACTGCCTTGCTATGCTACTGTAGAGTATCTGCACTCTGACACCCACGAACCAGCTATTCTACCCTGGACCAGCCAGCTGGATTGCTGTTAAAATCCAGCCCGCCTCTATAGGTACAAGTGAGTACCTCCAATAAATGTGAGTACCTTGTGTATAGTAGGCTATTAGTGCTATCTGTACCACCATTTATCTGCACCATTGGCGCCTCTATCCCTGCTTACACTTTTTAAATTAAAAAGAGACAAGATGAACAGTATTCTACAAATCAGATCAAAGCGACAATTACTCTACCTTCAACAAAGTTTCTATAGAGGGGAATAAACCGGGGAAACTTTTAGCTAGAGCCCTGAAGAAGAAACAAAAAACCTACATTCACTCAATTAAATCCCCCCAAAACATTTAGGTCGAAGACACAAAATCCATAGCTAAGGAGTTAAAAAAAAAATGATACCACAAACTTTACAATCTTTTCCCTAACAGGAAACACCAAACACACCTACAAGCCTGCGAAGAGTACTTAGTTGAGGGATTGGGATACTATCTAACTTCAGATCAATGTAAAATCTTAGACCGACCTATTTAATCCTCAGAAATGCAAGATGCAATAAAGCATCTAAAACAAAACAAGGCCCCTGGCCCCAATGGATGTTCGGGCCTTTATTATAAAACATTTGCCAGGCACCTAATCTCACACCTAACGTCCTTGTTTAATTAAATCTCAGACCACTTCCCATTTCCCGATACTATGCTACAGGCCAATATCTCGGTCATAGCTAAACCCGGCAAACCCCCAAATACACCCGCGAATTTCAGACCAATTTCGTTGCTCAATGTAGAATTAAAACTGTATGCCAAAATTTTAGCCACACGCCTAAACCAAATTTTACCTCCAATTGTGCATCAGTTGGCTTTGTACCGTACAGAGAAGCTAAAAACAATACAGTCAAAATCCTTAACCTCCTAGAACATATCACCCTAAACAAGACACTGACTATATTTTTATCCACAGACACGGAAAAGGCATTTGACCGACTTGACTGGACTTACCTTAACACGACCCTGCAAAGCTTCCACTTCCCCAACTCTTTCAT
The DNA here is from genome assembly GCF_027579735.1 of Bombina bombina. Lineage (NCBI taxonomy): Eukaryota > Metazoa > Chordata > Amphibia > Anura > Bombinatoridae > Bombina > Bombina bombina. Next base: position 405,905,552 of record NC_069500.1, read on the forward strand.
TCAAAAAATACTAGCTTTGTACACCAACCCCACAGCACAGATTACAATCTCTCGGACCCATTTGAAATTAGAAATGGCTCCAGAAAAGGCTGCCCTCTTTCCCCTCTTCTCTTCATTCTATCACTAGAACCCTTGGCCATCAAAATTAGATTAAACAAACAAATCTATAGGATCGATATTGAGAACCAATCACACAAACTAGCCATCTTTGCGGGTGACATACTCCTGACACTCACAAACTCCACTATCTCCCTACAATCTGCTCTCTCAGAATTGTCACAATTTGGAAACTTAGCTAACTTTTCGGTTAACATGAACAAGTCGAAATACCTACCCATCAATCTATCATACCAATCCCTAGAAAATTTAAAATCAAATTGTCCCCTTAAGTTACAAAGAAAGTATCTAAAATACCTTGGCATCTATATAGCACTGGACAAATCAGATTTACGCAAATATAACTACGGGAATTTAATCTCGGAATTCCAAGCGCTCACCTCCAACTGGCTCCCTAAGAACATTTCATGGTTATGAAAAATACATGCAACAAAAATGATCCTCTTACCCAAAGCCCTCTACATCCTTCAAACGGTTCGAATCCCAGGCATACAAAGATCTTGCCACCCTACAAAAAATTATAAAAACAGAATTTATGCTTACCTGATAAATTACTTTCTCCAATGGTGTGTCCGGTCCACGGCGTCATCCTTACTTGTGGGATATTCTCTTCCCCAACAGGAAATGGCAAAGAGCCCAGCAAAGCTGGTCACATGATCCCTCCTAGGCTCCGCCTACCCCAGTCATTCGACCGACGTAAAGGAGGAATATGCATAGGAGAAATCATATGACACCGTAGTGACTGTAGTTAGAGAAAATAATTCATCAGACCTGATTAAAAAAAACCAGGGCGGGCCGTGGACCGGACACACCGTTGGAGAAAGTAATTTATCAGGTAAGCATAAATTCTGTTTTCTCCAACATAGGTGTGTCCGGTCCACGGCGTCATCCTTACTTGTGGGAACCAATACCAAAGCTTTAGGACACGGATGATGGGAGGGAGCAAATCAGGTCACCTAGATGGAAGGCACCACGGCTTGCAAAACCTTTCTCCCAAAAATAGCCTCAGAAGAAGCAAAAGTATCAAATTTGTAAAATTTGGTAAAAGTGTGCAGTGAAGACCAAGTCGCTGCCTTACATATCTGATCAACAGAAGCCTCGTTCTTGAAGGCCCATGTGGAAGCCACAGCCCTAGTGGAGTGAGCTGTGATTCTTTCAGGAGGCTGCCGTCCGGCAGTCTCATAAGCCAATCGAATGATGCTTTTAAGCCAAAAAGAGAGAGAGGTAGAAGTTGCTTTTTGACCTCTCCTTTTACCAGAATAAACAACAAACAAAGAAGATGTTTGTCTGAAATCCTTTGTAGCCTCTAAATAGAATTTTAGAGCACGAACTACATCCAAATTGTGTAACAAACGTTCCTTCTTTGAAACTGGATTCGGACACAAAGAAGGCACAACTATCTCCTGGTTAATGTTCTTGTTAGAAACAACTTTCGGAAGAAAACCAGGTTTAGTACGCAAAACCACCTTATCTGCATGGAACACCAGATAAGGAGGAGAACACTGCAGAGCAGATAACTCTGAAACTCTTCTAGCAGAAGAAATTGCAACCAAAAACAAAACTTTCCAAGATAGTAACTTAATATCTACGGAATGTAAGGGTTCAAACGGAACCCCTTGAAGAACTGAAAGAACTAAATTGAGACTCCAAGGTGGAGTCAAAGGTTTGTAAACAGGCTTGATTCTAACCAGAGCCTGAACAAAAGCTTGAACATCTGGCACAGCCGCCAGTTTTTTGTGAAGTAAAACAGACAAAGCAGAAATCTGTCCCTTCAAAGAACTTGCAGATAATCCTTTCTCCAAACCCTCCTGTAGAAAGGATAGAATCTTAGGAATTTTTATCTTGTTCCATGGGAATCCTTTAGATTCACACCAACAAATATATTTTTTCCATATTTTATGGTAAATTTTCCTAGTTACAGGCTTTCTAGCCTGAACAAGAGTATCAATGACAGAATCCTGAAAACCCACGCTTTGATAAAATCACAGCGCTTCAATCTCCAAGCAGTCAGTTGGAGTGAAGCCAGATTCGGATGTTCGAATGGACCGTGAACAAGAAGGTTCCTGTCTCAAAGGTAGCTTCCATGGTGGAGCCGATGACATATTCACAGGTCCTGCATACCAAGTTCTGCGTGGCCACGCAGGAGCTATCAAGATCACCGAAGCCCTCTCCTGATTGATCCTGGTACCAGCCTGGGGAAGAGAGGGACCGGTGGGAATACATAAGCTAGGTTGAAGGTCCCAAGGCGCTATCAGTGCATCTACTAGAGTCGCCCTGGGATCCCTGGATCTGGACCGTAGCAAGGAAACCTTGAAGCTCTGACGAGACGCCATCAGGTCCATGTCTGGAATGCCCCATAATTGAGTTATTTGGGCAAAGATTTCCGGATGGAGTTCCCACTCCCCCGGATGGAAAGTCTGACGACTCAGAAAATCCGCTTCCCAATTTTCCACTCCTGGGACTGTGGATTGCAGACAAGTGGCAGGAGTGATTCTCGCCCATTGAATTATTTTGGTCACTTCCTCCATCGCCAGGAAACCTCTTGTTCCCCCCTGATGGTTGAATATATGCAACAGTCGTCATGTTGTCTGATTGAAACCTTATGAATTTGGCCTTTGCTAGTTGAGGCCACGTTTGAGAGCATGAATATCGCTCGCAGTTTCCAGAATGTTTATCGGGGAGAAGAGATTCTTCCCGAGGACCATAGACCCTGAGCTTTCAGGGGTTCCCAGACCGCGCCCCAGCCCACCAGACTGGCGTCGGTCGTGACAATGACCCACTCTGGTCTGCGGAAGCTCATTCCCTGTGACAGGTTGTCCAGGTTCAGCCACCAACGGAGTGAATCTCTGGTTCTTTGATCTACTTGGATCGTCGGAGACAAGTCTGTATAATCCCCATTCCACTGTCTGAGCATGCACAGTTGTAATGGTCTTAGATGAATTCGTGCAAAAGGAACTATGTCCATTGCCGCAACCATCAAACCTATTACTTCCATGCACTGCGCTATGGAAGGAAAAAGAACAGAATGAAGTACTTGACAAGAGCTTAGAAGTTTTGATTTTCTGGCCTCTGTCAGAAAAATCTTCATTTCTAAGGAGTCTATTATTGTTCCCAAGAAGGGAACTCTTGTTGACGGGGACAGAGAACTTTTTTCTATGTTCACTTTCCACCCGTGAGATCTGAGAAAGGCTAGGACAATGTCCGTATGAGCCTTTGCTTTTGACAGAGACGACGCTTGAATCAGTATGTCGTCCAAGTAAGGTACTACTGCAATGCCCCTTGGTCTTAGCACCGCTAGAAGGGACCCTAGTACCTTTGTGAAAATCCTTGGAGCAGTGGCTAATCCGAACGGAAGTGCCACAAAATGGTAATGTTGTCCAGAAAGGCGAACCTTAGGAACCGATGATGTTCCTTGTGGATAGGAATATGTAGATACGCATCCTTAAATCCACCGTGGTCATGAATTGACCTTCCTGGATGGTAGGAAGAATTGTATTCGAATGGTTTCCATCTTGACGATGGAACCCTGAGAAATTTGTTTAGAATCTTGAGATCTAATATTGGTCTGAATGTTCCTTCTCTCTTCTTGGGAACTATGAACAGATTGGAGGCTAAAACCCCATCCCTTGTCTCTCCTAATGGAACAGGATGAATCACTCCCATTCTTAAAGGTCTTCTACACAATGTAAGAATGCCTGTCTTTTTATTTGGTTTGAAGACAATTGAGACCTGTGGAACCTCCCCCTTGGGGGTTAGTTCCTTGAATTCCAGGAAGATAACCTTGAGAAACTATTTCTAGCGCCCAAGGATCCTGAACATCTCTTGCCCAAGCGCCTGAGCAAAGAGAGAGAGTCTGCCCCCCACCAGATCGGTCCCGGATCGGGGGCCAACACTTCATGCTGGTTTTAGTAGCAGTGGCAGGTTTCTTGGCCTGCTTACCCTTGTTCCAGCCTTGCATCGGTCTCCAGGCTGGTTTGGTTTGAGAACTATTACCCTCTTTGCTTAGAGGGTGTAGAATTTGAGGCTGGTCGTTTTCTGCGAAAGGGACGAAAAATTTGGCTTATTTTTTAGCCTTAAAAGACCTATCCTGAGGAAGGGCGTGGCCCTTTCCCCCAGTGATGTCTGAAATAATCTCTTTCAAGTCAGGGCCCAAACAGCGTTTTACCTTTGAAAGGGATGTTAAGCAATTTGTTCTTGGAGGACACATCCGCCTGACCAAGACTTTAGCCAAAGCGCTCTGGGCGCCCACAATAGCAAAACCTGAATTTTTCGCCGCTAATCTAGCTAATTGCAAAGTGGCGTCTAAGATAAAAGAGTTAGCCAGTTTAAGTGCTTGAACTCTGTCCATAACCTCCTCATACGAAGAGTCTTTTATTGAGCGACTTTTCTAGTTCTTCGAACCAGAAACACGCTGCTGTAGTGACAGGAACAATGCATGAAATTGGTTGTAGAGGTAACCTTGCTGAACAAACATCTTTTTAAGCAAACCCTCTAATTTTTTTATCCATAGGATCTTTGAAAGCACAAACTATCTTCTATAGGGATAGTAGGCGTTTGTTTAGAAGTAGAAACCGCCCCCTCGACCTTGGGGACTGTCTGCCATAAGTCCTTTCTGGGGGTCGACCATAGGAAATAATTTTTTAAATATAGGGGGAGGAACAAAAGGTATGCGGGCCTCTTCCCATCCTTATTACAATTGTCCGCACCCGCTTGGGTATAGGAAAGATCGGGGGGCACCGGGGACCCTTAGGAACTTGTCCATCTGTACATAACTTCTCTGGAATGACCAAATTGTCACAATCATCCAGAGTAGATAACACCTCCTTAAGCAGAGCGCGGAGATGTTCTAATTTAAATTTAAAAAGTAATAACATCAGGTTCAGCTTGTTGAGAAATTTTTCCTGAATCTGAAATTTCTCCCTCAGACAAAACCTCCCTCCTGGCCCCTTCAGATTGGTGTGAGGGTATGTCAGAACCATTATCATCAGCGTCCTCATGCTCTTCAGTATCTAAAACAGAGCAATCGCGCTTTCTCTGATAAGTGGGCATTTTGGACAAAATGTTTTTAATAGAATTATCCATTACAGCCGTTAATTGTTGCATAGTAAGAAGGATTGGCGCACTAGATGTACTAGGGGCCTCTTGTGTGGGCAAGACTGGTGTAGACACAGAAGGGGATGATGCAGTACCATGCTTACTCCCCTCGCTTGAGGAATCATTTTGGGCAACATCATTATCAGTGGCATCATTGTCCCTACTTTGTTTGGACACTATGTCACATTCATCACATATATTTAAATGGGGAGGAACCTTGGCTTCCAAACATACAGAACATCGTCTATCTGATGGTTCAGACATGTTAACAGGCATAAACTTGATAACAAAGCACAAAAAACGTTTTAAAATAAAACCGTTACTGTCACTTTAAATTTTAAACTGAACACACTTTATTACTGAATATGTGAAAAAGTATGAAGGAATTGTTCAAAATTCACCAAAATTTCACCACAGTGTCTTAAAGCCTTAAAAGTATTGCACACCAAATTTGAAAGCTTTAACTCTTAAAATAACGGAACCGGAGCCGTTTTTACATTTAACCCCTATACAGTCCCTGGTATCTGCTTTGCTGAGACCCAACCAAGCCCAGAGGGGAATACGATACCAAATGACGCCTTCAATAAGCTTTTTCAGTGGTTCTTATCTCCTCACACATGCATCTGCATGCCTTGCTTTCCAAAAACAACTGCGCATTAGTGGCGCGAAAATGAGGTTCTGCCTATGACTAGAAAAGGCCCCCAGTGAAAAAGGTGTCCAATACAGTGCCTGCCGTTTTTTTAATACATCCCCAAGATTAAAAGAACTATTTATAGTTATAATCCAATAAATATACTTATAAAGTAATCGTTTTAGCCCAGAAAAATGTCTACCAGTCTTTAAAGCCCTTGTGAAGCCCTTTATTCTTATACTAAACTAAGAAAATGGCTTACCGGTTCCCATAGGGAAAATGACAGCTTCCAGCATTACCAAGTCTTGTTAGAAATGTGTCATACCTCAAGCAGCAAAAGTCTGCCCACTGTTTCCCCCAACTGAAGTTAATTCATCTCAACAGTCCTGTGTGGAAACAGCCATCGATTTTAGTAACGGTTGCTAAAATCATTTTCCTCTTACAAACAGAAATCTTCATCTCTTTTCTGTTTCAGAGTAAATAGTACATACCAGCACTATTTTAAAATAACAAACTCTTGATTGAAGAATAAAAACTACATTTAAACACCAAAAAACTCTTAGCCATCTCCGTGGAGATGTTGCCTGTGCAACGGCAAAGAGAATGACTGGGGTAGGCGGAGCCTAGGAGGGATCATGTGACCAGCTTTGCTGGGCTCTTTGCCATTTCCTGTTGGGGAAGAGAATATCCCACAAGTAAGGATGACGCCGTGGACCGGACACACCTATGTTGGAGAAATGACTATATTTGGAGACGCAGACCTACACGTATTAATAAAAATCTCTCTCTTTAAGCTCCCTGTTGAGGGTGGTTTAGGAGTCCCTCACCTCCACTCTTATAAGTTAGCAATCTCCCTACAAAGAATTTCAGACTGGTGTAGATTTGAGGGTCTTAACTCAAATAGGTGGATTCATATTGAATCTGCCATGGCCGGTCCACATAATTTAAGCAGCATAAGCTGGAATCCGGCGTTTTTAATAAACCATCTATCTTCTCCTCTTCAATCTCCAATGAAACCTCGTCGGATTGGAGAAAAATTCGCAATCCACCTAACAAAAATTACCTCCTAGTATTCCCCACTCTTCTAAATAACCCAGAATTTACACCTGGAATAAGTTCAGAAGCGGCCCTCACTCCAGAGCTTTCACAGTCCCTCCCAACAATATTAAAACTAAACACCAGTTAGACACTTTAGATCACCCCTTCCTATCCTCATGGTTCAGAATTCATCAGCTGAGACACTTTATAATCTCTCACAGATTCAGAAATGACATGTTAAGACCTCTCACGACTTTTGAGCACATATGTATAACTAAAGAGAATACAAACAGAATGATCTCTATTTCATAGAATAAGTTTTTATATAACTTAATTTCCCCCAGCTCCCCTCATACACGAAAAGTTGGGACAGGGAACTTAATACCAATTCAACTCCAAAAGAGTGGGCCCTCAGATTCTCAAATTTATCCCACTCTGCCCAAGCAAAAGAAACCAACATTAAGATAATGACGAGGTGGTATCTGACACCAGCCAAAATAAAACACATCTACAAAACATCCCCGGGCCTTTGTTGGAGAGGTTGCCTCCAGGGTGGTCATATCTCACATATCTGGTGGGAGTGTGATCATATAAAAGTATTATTTGATGGCATCAACAAATCTTTCAACACACATATATATCCCCTAGCCCAGAAATAATAATGCTTAGTCAGCCTTCCAACATCTTGTGCAAAATTAGAAAGCATCAATTTCAAATAATGCTTAACGCAGCTAACCAATTAATTCCAAGAAAGTGGAAATCATCACTAGTGCCATCCATTTCGGAATGGAAAGACCAAGTCAATAAAAACTTGTTATTGGAAAGACTATATTACTTCAAATTAGGCCAACTATCTCTTTATCATGACATACAATTTCTGTGGGAATCATTTTCTCTTGGTGGCACACCAGTAATGGACAACTAGGATACCCAATTTTACACATATTTGCTAAATGATATTGAGGAGTCCCTGCTACTCATTGGGATGAAACACGTGTAGGCAGTTGTAACAGCTGATTGCTTTGATGAGACACCTGTCTTTTGGAAATTCCTACTACACCTCAAAGAATTGCAGCTTGCTGGAGTGATTTATTACTTTGTTTTGCATCTTGTGCAACACAGGAACATTCACCGCATTTGCAGCTTCTTACTAAGGATTCTGTTCTTGATTTACATTGCAAAGGCTGTGAGCGCATGCTATGACTGTGTTGTTCTTTACAGGCAGTGGAAACTTACTTAATTTTTTCCTCCCGCAATACAAGTAGATGCCTGTTTTTAACAGATTTGGAAGGACTTCCTTTAAATTGTGATGTGTTCATGCTAAATGCCGCTGCTTTACTAATATCCTGTTTGTCAGAAGTTATGCAAAATTTACTATACAATACCCATCTTTAAAACACATAGATCCTATATTTATATCATGACAGTATTGACCCTTAACTTTGGGACTGTCCTCTGATGTTGGTGTTGTGTTTTAAGACTTGGTATAGTTGCATGCTGCATATGATTGTGCAAAGCTTTTTCCTGTGTTTATATTTCACTCCAAATTGAAAAATATGCATTCTAAAGTATTTTTGTGATTGTATTATTCTGGCTCAATGTTTATGTGAATTGCATAGATCCTCATTATATTATTATGACATTACCCTCATATTAGTCTTTTTGGGGTTGTCCTCTAATAGAGGTGTTGCATTGTCACCAGGGCCGGACTGGGAAATCAGACCAGCCCTGGAAATTTATATGGCCCAGCCCTGCCCCGCCCCCTCTGACTCAGCCCCGCCCCTCCGGGTCAGCCACGCCCCCTCCAGTTCAGCCTTGCCTCCCCTCAGCAAAAAATGGTTGTAGAGTTTATACATATTAACACATATACACAAACTCACACATAGGCACGTACGCACACGCTCACACAGTCTCATGCACACAGTCTCTCTCACACTCGCACAGTCTCTCTCTCACACACACACAGGCTCACACAGTCTCTCTCTCTCTCACACACACACACACACACATAGGCTCACACAGTCTCTCTCTCTCACACACACACACACACACACACAGGCTCACACAGTCTCTCTCTCTCACACACACACAGGCTCACACAGTCTCTCTCTCTCACACACACACAGGCTCACACAGTCTCTCTCTCTCACACACACACACACACACACACATAGGCTCACACAGTCTCTCTCTCTCACACACACACACACAGGCTCACACAGTCTCTCTCTCTCACACACACACACACATAGGCTCACACAGTCTCTCTCTCTCACACACACACACACACACATAGGCTCACACAGTCTCTCTCTCTCTCACACACACACACACATATAGGCTCACACAGTCTCTCTCTCTCTCACACACACACACACATATAGGCTCACACAGTCTCTCTCTCTCTCACACACACACACACACACACACACATAGGCTCACACAGTCTCTCTCTCACACACACACACACATATAGGCTCACACAGTCTCTCTCTCACACACACACACACACATAGGCTCACACAGTCTCTCTCTCACACACACACATAGGCTCACACAGTCTATCTCACACACACACATAGGCTCACACCGTCTCTTTCTCACACACACACACACACATAGGCTCACACCGTCTCTATCACACACGCACACACACACATAGGCTCACACCGTCTCTATCTCACACACACACATAGGCTCACACAGTCTCTAGCACACACACACACAGGCTCACACCGTCTATCTCACACACACACACACATAGGCTCACACAGTCTCTATCTCACACACACAGTCTCTCTCTCACACACACACACACATATAGGCTCACACAGTCTCTCTCTCACACACACATAGGCTCACACAGTCTCTCTCTCACACACACACACATAGGCTCACACAGTCTCTCTCTCACACACACACACAGGCTCACACAGTCTCTCTCTCACACACACACACATAGGCTCACACAGTCTCTCTCTCACACACACATAGGCTCACACAGTCTCTCTCTCACACACACACACATAGGCTCACACAGTCTCTCTCTCACACACACATAGGCTCACACAGTCTCTCACACACACATAGGCTCACACAGTCTCTCTCTCACACACACACACAGGCTCACACAGTCTCTCTCTCACACACACACAGGCTCACACAGTCTCTCTCTCACACACACACACAGGCTCACACAGTCTCTCTCTCACACACACACACAGGCTCACACAGTCTATCTCACACACACACACACACACACATAGGCTCACACCGTCTCTTTCTCACACACACGCACACACACAGGCTCACACCGTCTCTATCTCACACACACACACATAGGCTCACACAGTCTCTAGCACACACACACACATAGGCTCACACAGTCTCTATCTCACACACACAGTCTCTCTCTCACACACACACATAGGTTCCCACAGTCTCTCTTAGGTAAAAAGTCAAAATGTACTTTATCTAGATAGAGCATGTAATTTTAAACAACTATTCAATTTACTTATTTTACCTAGTTTGCCTTGTTCTGTTAGTATCTTTTGTTAAAAGCATATATGCCTCTTGTCATTGGCTCAAATGATGCACTAAATAGCTCTCAGTAGTGCATTGCTGCTCCTTCATAAAAGGATACCAGTATATTAGCAAAGTGAATTGTAAAGTTGTTTAAAATTGTATGCTCTGTCTGAATAATTTAAAAAAATCTTTTGAGTGTTATGTCCCTTTAAAACACTGATATAAGTAGACCAAACAAGCAACTAAGATTTAAACATATAATGCTTATAATATGAAGTGATTTAACCCATGAATGTCTACAACATGTAGTATTTTTACCCCCTTACCATGTATAGGAAAGTGTTAAGGACAACAAGAGCAGCTGTGAGGCTAACATATACAGTATTTTAAGAGGAAATAGAAAAACTACTATGCCAGAGTACAAGTGCTATGTTGTCACCTCTCCCTAGCAAGCATGTCTGGGCACCTAGTACTTATAAAAAGCCATATTTAATACATCACAGACATAATTTATATGCATACACCAGTTAAGATGGCTTTGGTTTGAGCAATGGAAAAATATTTCCTACAATTGTGTACCTGCAGGGAGAAGAACCTTGCTAGTTGCTAAGGGCTAGTATTTATTATTTTAGGTAATGAATGTTTAAGTACTTCCCCACTGACCCCATGTGTTGCACAGCTAGGAGGACATCAGTAGGTCAGAGGTTAGCCATCAAAAGAAGCAGGGGTAATACAGATAGCGGCAGCATGAAGCTGAATAGTCAGGAAGGAACTAATTAATAAAATAAAATTATACTACATACATGATCTTCTGACTTGAACCGAATGTGTGCCTGCTGCTGCCCAAGTGTTGCCGCCGGTCCCGCTGTCTATTCAGTCCCTGCTGCTGCTCTCACACGTGTCCTCAGGCCTGCTGCAACTTTAACAGCACTGATACAGCCGCTCCCCGGCTGAGGCTCCCTCCAATATGTCACGTGGTGAGAACAAGTCAGTCAACTCACTCAGTGTCGCGACGTCACGTAAGCCGCCGGCCCGCATATGATGATGATTCCTGAGTCCTCCGCTCCTCCTCCCTGGCGGCCCACCCCCAGCCAGTGTGGCCCAGACCCTCAGTGAGTGACAAACTGCTGTGACAGACAGAGACTGAGCCTGTGACTGTGTGAGTGACAGACACAGACTCAGTCACTGTCTGTCTAAATGAACGATTTGCTCTGGCTAAGGGCTATTGGCTAAGTGTGAGGACTCGGAGTTACTAGTTGCTGTAAGGGACCGTGACAGTGACAGGTCTTAGATTAGCATTTAACTAACTAGCGGAGGCGAGGGGGTTAAGGTGAGGTTATTGGTTAACTTACTTTTACTACACAGAGTCAGACTAGACACAGTGGACTTCAGGGACTGTGCTGTGATTACCGGTCGACGTCCGCAACAAAAAGTTAACGAGCAGCTGCAAAAATATAATTTATACAGCAGCAGCCAGCCAGCCAGGCCAGCCCAGCTGAGCTGCCGGCCGGCCGCCCACCGGGATTTTTCCCGGTCTCCCGGCTGCCCAATACGGCCCTGATTGTCACTATTATATTTAGCCACTCATTTTTTAGACACTTTATTTTCCTATGAGACGTCTCACTTAGCTTTTTAGCTCATATTTTTGATTAAATTTTGTTTCAAAATTACCTTTATGGTCACATGACCTTTACTAAGAATTTTGTTGCTTTTTGTAAATAAAATTATGAGTGCCTTGCAAGCATGCTAGTTGTCAAATCTTTATTCTGGGTTTCCACCTGGCTCCACACTCTGCTCTATTTATCTTAATACTTAGGTTGATACCTTGAGATATTTATATCTCTGTCCTTTTAAATGTGTATATGAGAGTGCTGAATTCCCTATCTTTTTATAAGGACTACTTCTCCTTATTTTCTCCCTATTTATAATAGTTTGCAATAGTTATATAGGGTCTGCACCTCTAGTTTGACTTTACTACACAGAGATAAAATATTGGTAAATGACTCCCTTATCTCCATTTTTCATTTTATACCCTTGGTTGCCAGTAACACATGTACAGGGCAGTGATGTAACCACCTTGGCTGCTACAGATACATGCCCAGCAATGATTGAACACCTCCATGGTTGCCTGTAACACATAATAGAAAATACAGTGCAACTTCTTTTTGAGCCACATTTCTAATGCCTAGAAGACCCTTTACATTTAGCTGAGAGGGCTCTTTTAAATATCAGGGGCGCGATCCGATATACTGCGTAGTTTTCGGCACAAGCGAGGGAACATATACCCCGCCCACAGTTCCTAAAGTGCCGTAAGTCTGATAAACAAGCGATGTCCAGAAATAAGCGTAAGTACAAATTTCTGGAGTCGCTAGTGACTTATGGCACTTTAGAAACTCCCGGCGCCTAAGAAAACCAACTATAATTTCAAATCTCCCATAACTGTAACACGCCTCCCAAAAATAAGCCCGACACGTATACCGCAATATCCGCAATTCCCCCTCTCACTCCTAATAATAAAAGTATTAACTAAATTATTAACCCCTAAACCACCATAGCCCACACCGCAATAAACCTATTCTAGTATTAACCCCTAAACCGCCATAGCCCACATAGCCTATTAAATCTATTAACCCCTAATCTGCCGCCGCCACTATAATAAAGTGATTAACCCCTAAACCTAAGTCTAACCCTAACACCCCCCTAACTTAATTATTATTTAAATAAATAATATTACTACTATTAACTAAATTATTCCTATTTAAAACTAAAAATACTTACCTATAAAATAAACCCTAAGATAGCTACAATATAATTAATAATTACATTGTAACTATTTTAGGATTCATTTTTATTTTACAGGCAACTTTGTATTTATTTTAACTAGGTACAATAGCTATTAAATAGTTAATAACTATTTAATAGCTACCTAGTTAAAATAATTACAAAATTACCTGTAAAATAAATCCTAACCTAAGTTACAATTACACCTAACACTACACAATTAAATAAATTAATTAACTAAAATTAAATACAATGAAATAAACTAAACTATAGTACAAAAAAAAACCACTAAATTACAGAAAATAAAAAAAAATTACAAGAAGTTTAAACTAATTACACCTAATCTAAGCCCCCTAATAAAATAAAAAGCCCCCAAAATAATAAAATGCCCTACCCTATACTAAATTACAAATAGCCCTTAAAAGGGCCTTTTGCAGGGCATTGCCCCAAAGTAATCAGCTCTTTTACCTGTAAAAAAAAAAAAAAAAAAAACGAACAATTCCCCCCCAACATTACAACCCACCTCCCACACCCCTACTCTAAAACCCACCCGGTCCCCCCTTTAAAAAAAAACTAACACTACCCCATTGAAGATCACCCTACCTTGAGCCGTCTTCACCCAGCCGGGCCGAAGTCTTCGTCCGATGGGGCAGAAGAGGACATCCAGACCGGCAGAAGTCTTCATCCTATCCGGGCAAAAGAGAACATCTGGACCGGCAGACGTCTTCATCCCAGCGACTTCTATCTTCATCCATTCAACGAGGAGTGACTCCATCTTGAAGACATCCAGCGCGGAGCATCCTTCCTGGCCAACGGACTAACAACGAATGACGGTTCCTTTAAATGACTTCATCCAAGATGGCGTCCCTCGAATTCCGATTGGCTGATAGGATTCTATCAGCCAATCGAAATTAAGGTAGGAAAAATCAGATTGGTTGATTTAAATCAGCCAATCGGATTTAAGTTCAATCCGATTGGCTGATTGGATCAGCAAATAGAATTGACCTCGCATTCTATTGGCTGCTCCAATCAGATTTTCCTACCTTAATTCCGATTGGCTGATAGAATCCTATCAGCCAATCGGGATTATAGGGACGCCATCTTGGATGACGTCATTTAAAGGAACCGTCATTCGTCGTTAGTCTGTCGCGCTGGAAGGATGCTCCGCGCCGGAGGTCTTCAAGATGGAGCCGTTCCTTGTCGGATGGATGAAGATAGAAGATGCCGCTTGGATGAAGACGTCTGCCGGTCCGGATGTCCTCTTCTGCCCGGATAGGATGAAGACTTCTGCCGGTCTGGATGTCCACTTCTGCCCCATCGGATGAAGACTTCGGCCCGGCTGGGTGAAGACGGCTCAAGGTAGGGTGATCTTCAATGGGGAAGTGTTAGGTTTTTTTTATGGGGGGGGATCGGGTGGGTTTTAGAGTAGGGGTGTGTGGGTGGTGGGTTGTAATGTTGGGGGGGGGATTGTTCTTTTTTTACAGGTAAAAGAGCTGATTACTTTGGGGCAATGCCCCGCAAAAGGCCCTTTTAAGGGCTATTTGTAATTTAGTATAGGGTAGGGCATTTTATTATTTTGGGGGGCTATTTTATTAGGGGGCTTAGATTAGGTGTAATTAGTTTAAACTTCTTGTAGTTAATTTAATTTATTGATAGTGTAGTGTTAGGTGTATTTGTAACTTAGGTTAGGATTTATTTTACAGGTAATTTTGTAATTAGTTTAAATAGGTAGCTATTAAATAGTTAACTATTTAATAGCTATTGTACATAGTTAAAATAAATACAAAGCTGCCTGTAAAATAAAAATAAATCCTAAAATAGCTACAATGTTATTATTAATTATATTGTAGCTATCTTAGGGTTTATTTTATATGTAAGTATTTAGTTTTAAATAGGAATAATTTAGTTAATAGTTATATTATTTAAATGTATTTAAATAATAATTAAGTTAGGGGGGTGTTAGGGTTAGACATAGGTTTAGGGGTTAATAAATTTAATATAGTGGCGGCAACGTTGTGGGCGGGAGATTAGGGGTTAATAAATTTAATGTAGGTGGTGGCGGCGGTGTAGGGGGGTCAGATTAGGGGTTAATAAATTTAATGTAGGTGGCGGCAGGGTCCAGGAGCGGCGGTTTAGGGGTTAATACATATAATGTAGGTGGCGGTGGGCTCCGGGAGCGGCGGTTTAGGGGTTAATACACTTTTAGTTATTGCGGTTGACAGGTAGATAGACATTGTGCATGCGTTAGGTTTTTTTTAGAAGGCATTTTAGGGAGTTACGGTGCTCCCATACTCAACGCAAGGCCTGCTATGGCTGCATTTTATGGCGAGGTGAAAATGGAGTAAGATTTCTCCATTTTCGCCACGTAAGGCCTTGCGCTGGATATTGGATACCGATTTACGACGCGGTCCCATGTTAGCCTATGGGAGTAAGAATTGCGGGGGACGGGTGATATATACGGGCGTAAGTTGTATGCTACACCGTATATGTGATACCAAGCCCACGCAAAAAATGGCGTCGCCGGCTTTTGTGGGCGACGCTGCATATCGGATGGGGCCCCCAGTATTTTTAGTGTCCAGTATTTTTGTACAAATTTTTACTGGACAGCCTGCTAAAATACTGGACTGTCTGGTTGAATACTTGACACCTGGCAACCCTATAAAATCATAATTCTCTGGTGTGTTATTTTATTACCTTTTATGTAGTTTAAGCTTTCCTGTGCGTTTTCCACTTGTGGTAAGAAGGTTCCATCTCCATAGTTTGCTTAGGTATTGTGTTTTAACCTCTGCCATAACATTAAATACACCCTAGCGTGTAAGTGCATTTGCAACATGTGTGTAGTTTTTTAAGTGTGGAATTATGAATGTTTGAGTTAGACCAAAGGTGGAAACGTACTTATTTCAAATCTCCCTAAATTTCTCCTGTCAGTTAATCATGCTACACTTTCTCCTGTCTACCTTCCCATCTTCTCCTTAAAGTCACAACATCTTCTTTTCACAAACAGCACTCAGACTTTTCATATCTCTACTTTCCTATCCTCTACCTTCTACAACACACATGAACTATATTCCTACTTCACATTCCTCAGCCAACCATGCTCCACTGATACTAAGATTAGACACTCACATAAGACACACTCATCTTCTCTCTCTTACCATCTTCCTTCTCCTTGTAGATGGGGATGTATAACCTAACCCAGGTCCAACCCTTCTTTCTGCTCCCTACCATGACTGACAGCTCCAAAATCTTGTCCACGTAATCCTCTCAACTTCATTAAATGCACTTCTGTTAATACCCCAAAATTCACTTTGTGTCTTTTGGAATGCATGCTCTGTATGCAATAAGATCACTTCTATTAGCCACCTATTCATTTTACGATCACTTACCCTGTTAGTCCTCACAGAAACTTGGCTGTAACAACTGCTGTAGTCTCTCTGTCCTATTGTGACCTGCACTTAAAAAGGGACAGTCCTGTCAAAATTAAACTTTCATGATTTAGATAGGGCATGCAATTTTAAACAAATAAATTTTCCAATTTACTTTTATCATCAAATTTGCTTTTGTCTCTTGGTATTCTTTGCTAAAAGCTAAACCTAGGTAGACTTGAACTGATTTCTAAACCGTTAAACAAACACCTATTCCCTCAATGCATTTTGACAGTTTTTCACAGTAAGAACGTGCTAGTTCATGTCTGCCATGTAGATTACAATGTGCTCATTCCCATGGAGTAATTTAAGAGTCAGTACTGAGATTAGGGGCAGTCTGCAGAGGCCTAGATACAAGGTCATCACACAGGTAAAAAAGTATATTAATATAACCGTGTTGGTTATGCAAAACTAATAAAGGTATTATCTATCTTTTTAAACAATAAAAATTCTAGAGTAGACTGACCATTTGTCACATTTCCAGGCCAGGAGACAGGCAAGGAGGGAGAGTAGGCAATCCTTAGTCTCTATACTGTACCTTTATCCCTCCCTTTCATCTTATGAAGTTCATGCTATCCGCCTATCCTCCCCTGTAGCTCTCCGTGTTGCGGTTATCTATTGGTCCAGCATCACCATTTTTAGACAACTTTGAAGCCTGGCTCCTACACTGCCTTTCTTGTAATGTCCCTTCTCTCATAAAAATTACAACTTGCATATTATGACAGTTCCATTTATAATAATTGAACAACTCTTAACACGATTCTAGAAAATCACAACAAATGTCAAACTACTATAATAAACACACTGCATATATTAAAGGGACAGTATACACAAATTTTCATATAACTGCATGTAATAGACACTACAATAAAGAATAGTATGCACAGATACTGATCTAAAAATCCAGTATAAAACTGTTTAAAAATGTACTTAGAAGCTCCCAGTTTAGCACTGTTGATGAGGTTAGGCTGGGACACCCAGTGAAGGGGGCTAAGAAAACAAGGACCCCCCCCCCCCCCACCGCATATGAAAAGAACTGCACCGCCGTCCTCTACCAAACTCACAGCTCAGATTATTGCTGATCACATCACAAATAAAATTGACAATTAGAAATGATATCTCTCCCTCACACCCCTCAAACTCAGTCCTCCTACCACTTCAATTAACAAAACTGTTACTTCTCTCCTGTAACAGAGGAAGTCTTAATACTCTTATATTCTGCTCATTTCACAACCTGCCCACATGGTCTTATTCCTTCATGACTTCTTCCCTTTGACTCTCCAATTTATTGGAACAACTGGTCTATAATCACTTAACTAAAGTTCTCTTAACTTAACTCCTTACTTGATCTACTACAATCTGGTTTCCGCCCTAAACGCTCAACAGAAACTGGTCTTACTAAACAAATGATTTGTTATCAGCAAAAGCAAATGGACACTACCCCTTACTAAATTCTTCTGGAGCTTTTAGCGGCTTTCAACACAGTTGTCCATCCTCTCCTCTTAAAAAAAGCCTTCGTTTGTATGGCATTTAGCCCTCTCCTGGTTTGCTTCATATCTTCTAAACAGCAATTTACAATTTCCTTTAACAGCCTATCCTCTGTTCCTTTGGTAAGAGTACCGCAAGGCTTGGTCTTGGGTCTCTTGCTTTTTTTCGGTCTATACCTCCTCCTTTGGAAAACTCATATCAGCATATACAGTAAGTGGTACTGGAACCCAACTATATTTCCTCTCCTGTTATCGCTCCCTCTTTACTCAACCAGATTACCAACTGTCTCTATAATTTCTTCTTGTATTTCTTTGCACTACCTCCAACTCAATCTATCTAAAACTGAGCTACTTCTTATTCTTCCCTCTCAGAGACATCCGACACCTGACATTTCTCTTACAGTTGGAGATTCTATTCTCAGCACCTCTCCTTAGGTCCGCTGTCTTGTCACACTTGACTCATAACTCACATGCACTCCACATATTCAAGCTTTTTCCAGAGCCTGCCATGCACACCTATGCAAAATTTTGAGAATTCAACCTTTCCTTACTCAAGAACCTACAGAAATACCAATTCGTTCCCTCATTTGGTCACGCATTGACTACCGCAATCAACTTCTAAATAGCCTTCCCAAACACTGCCTCTCCCGCCTCCAATCTATGAATGCTTCAGCGAGACTCATCCACTTAAGTCGCCGATTTACATCGGCTTCTCAACTGGCTCCCCATACACTCCAGAATACAATTTTAAGTATTAACCATAACTTACAAAGCACTCAACAGCTTCACTCCTAACTATATTTCCTCTCTCATTTCCAATAAACCTTTGACCTACGTCCCTCTCTCGCCTCCAAGACCTCTCACTTGCTGCTCCTGTCCGCTGGAACTCTCTACCCCAGTCAGACTGTCTCCAACCTCATATAGCTTCAGACACTCTTTGAAAACACATCTATTCAGAGAGGTTTACCATCTCCGCCAAAACAAATCTGTAACTGCCTTGACTCACTGCTGTAACTACAATCTATGTGACAAGCTGCTCCAAACCTTACATCTCTGCACCCTTAAACTGTAGACTGTAAGCTTTTTGAAGTGCCTTCCTCCTTCTGTACTAGTTTTGTTTAGTCTGTTATGTATTTGTATCTAATCACAAATCTTTTTTACTGTATACCCAAATCACTGTAACCAGTGCTACATTACAGATAATAATAATAATAATAATCTTCCTTTATCTAAATTTCTCTGTTGAGGCCAGTTAGGGACAGCTGTAAATCAATCAAAAGAATGTATAACCAATGGCTGGAATATAACATTAATAGGTCTTGAGTATGCACTTCTAACAGGTACCCCACACTTTTTAGAATTAAAACTACAGAAAAAGGGAGCAAATTAAAAGGGGACAGTCTAGTCAAATTAAAAAAAAACAAAAAAACTTTCAGGATTCAGAAGGCATGCAAATTTAAACAATTTTCCAATTTAATTTTATCATTTGCTTTGTTCTCTGGGCATTTTTTGTAAAACCTAGGTAGGCTCATATGCTAATTTATAAGCTCATGAAGGTCACCTTTAATCTCAGTGCATTTTGACAGTTCACAGCTAGACAGCACTAGTTCATGTATGCCATATAGATAAATAACTCCACAGGAGTGAGCACAATGTTATGAGTCAGCAGTGATGCTAAAATGCAAGTGTCAAAACAACTGAGATAAGAGGGCAGTCTAGATACAAGGTAATCAGAGGTAAAAATATATTAATATAACCAGGTTTGTTATGCAAAACAGTGGGAATGGGTAATAAAATTTATGCTTTCCTGATAAAATGTATTTCTTCAAGATGTGTCCACAGGTTCATCTTAATTACTGTTGGGAATATCACTCCTCGCCAGTAGGAGGAGGCAAAGAGCACCACAGTAAATCTGTTAAGTATCACTTCCCTACCCATAAACCCCAGTCATTTGACTAAAAGTAAATGGAGAAAGGAAAAGTAACACAAGGTGCGGAGGTGTCTGAGGTTTAGTCAAAAAAAATTCAACTAAAAAAAAAAGGGGTGGGTCCGTGGACTCACCACATCTTGAAGAAATACATTTATCAGGTAAGCATAAATTTTGTTTTCTTCCAAAGATGTGGTGAGTCCACGTGTCCATCTTAATTACTGTTGGTAATCAATACCCAAGCTAGAGGACACAGATGAATAGGGTGGGATTGGGATAAGAACAAGCATGCCTAAAGCAGGAGGCACTACTGCCTGAAGAACCTCTCTCTCAAAAGTCGAGGCAAAAGTATCAAATCTGTAAAATTTGGCAATAGCATGTAAGGAAGACCAAGTTGCAGCCTTGTAAATCTGCTCCACAGAAGCTTAATTTTTGAAAGCCCAAGAAGAGGCTACAGCCTTATTGGAATGAGTTGTAATTCTCTCTGGAGGTTGCTTCCCAGCAGACTCATACACCAGACGAATCACACTTCGTAACCAAAAAGCGAGAGTAGAAAAAGAGTAGCTTTCTCACCTCTACTATTTCCAGAAAAACAAACAAAAAGAGCAGAGGACTTACGAAAAACCCTTAGTGGCCTTCAAATAGAACTTGAGAGCACGAACTACATCCAAATTGTGCAACAGACGTTCCTTATCCGAAGAAGGCTTCGGACACAACGAAGGAACAACAATCTCCCGATTAATAATCTTAGTAAAAACAACTTTGGGAAGAAACCCCAAAAAAGTACGAAGAACCGCCTTATCCGCCTGAAAGATAAGGGGAATCAAACTGAAAGGCAGAGAGCTCAGAAACCCTCCACGCAGAAGAAACAGCCAAAAGAAAAAAAAAAAACTTTCCAGGACAACAATTTAATGTCAACAAAATACATTGGCTCAAACGGCGTCTTTTGCAAAACTCTGAGAACAAGATTAATACTCCATGGCGGAGCAACAGATTGAAATACAGGCCTGATTCTGATCAAGGCCTGACAGAAAGACTGAACATCTGGCAAACGTTTATCTAACAAAACAGATAATGCTGAAATTTGACCCTTCAGAGTGCTAACAGATAACCCTTTCTCCAGACCGTCATGAAGAAAAGGACAAAATTCCTGGAATCCTAACCCTACTCCAAGGAGTAAGTGGCTTACGGGCCTGAATCATAGTCTCAATAACAGACTCGGAAAACCCACGCTTAGAAAGAATCAAGCGTTCAATCTCCAAGCAGTGAACTTCAGAGAAACAAGATTTGGGTGGAGGAAGGGCCCCTGAAGAAGAAGGCCCTTCTTCAGAGGTAACCTCCATGGAGGTAGAGGCAACATCTCCACCAGATCTGCATACCAGATCCTTCATGGCCAAGCTGGGGAAATTAGGAACACTGATGCCCTTTCCTGCTTTATACGGGCGATTACGCGAGGAAGAAGGGCAAATGGAGGAAACAGATAAGCCATGCTGAAGTTCCAAGGGACTGCTAACACATCTATTAGGTAGGTAGGCCGGCCTGAGGATCCCCCAACCTGGAACCGTACTTCGGAAGCTTGGCATTCTGATGAGATGCCATCAAATCCAACTCCGGAATCTCCCATTTGGAGAACACCTCCGGATGAAGTTCCCACTCCCAGGGATTGAAAGCCTGTCTGCTTAGGAAATCCACTTCCCAGTTGTCCACTCCCGGAATGTGGATGGCAGAAAGACAACCGTGAGCCTCCACCCACTGGTAATCTGAGACACCTCCTTCATGGCCAGAGAAATCAGAGTTGCCCCCTGATGGTTGATGTAAGCCACATAGGTTATGTTGTCTGATTGGAATCTGAAACTTGCTCAAGGCCAACAGTGGCCAAGCCAACAGAGTGTTGTAGATTGCTCTCAACTCCAGAATGTTGTTGGCAGCACAGACTTCTCTTGAGACCAAAGCCCCTGCGCCTTTAGGCAATCCCAGACTACCCCCCAGCCCAAAAGGCTAGCGTCTGTGGTCACTATTTCCCAGGATGGCCTCCAAAAACAAGTGCCCTGAGACAGGTGTTCCAGCGAGAACGACCACTGAAGAGAATCCCTCATCTTCTGGTCTAGAGATAACTTTGGGGAGAGATCCACATAATCCCCCTTCCACTGACTTAGCATGCACAACTCTAGCGCTCTTAGATGAAATCGAGCAAATGGGACAATGTCCATGGTGGCCACCATCAGACCAATTGCTTCCATACATTGGGCGACTGACGGATGAGCTGTCTCCAGCAGAACCCGACAGATGGAAAGGAGCTTCGCTATTTTCGCCTCTGTTAGAAAGATCTTCATCAGAACAAAATCTATGACAGTTCCTAGGAAAACTACCCTTGTTGCCAGGACCAGGGAGCTTTTCCCCACATTTATCTTCCAAACGTGGGATTGGAGGAAGGCCAGAAACATCTTGGTATGCAATGTTGCTTGATGAATTGTCAGTGCTTGGACCGAACCACCGCCAAGAGAGCTCCTAGTACCTTTAAGAATATCCTTGGAGCCGTGGCTAGGCCAAAAGGCAGAGCCACAAACTGTAAGTGTTGGTTGAGGAAAGCAAACCTCAGGAACTTGTGATGATCCCTGTGAATGGGAACATGTAAGTATGAATCCTTTAAGTCTATGGTCGTCATGAACTGACCTTCTTGAATCAGAGGTAGAATCGTACGAATGGTTTCCATCTTGAAGGATGGAACCTTGAGGAACTTGTTTAGACATTTTAAGTCCAAAATGGGTCGGAATGTCCCTTCTTTTTTGGCAACTACAAACAGATTTGAGTATCCTAGAGCCTGTTCCTGCTTTGGAACAGGAACAATGACTCCCAGTGACAGGAGATCTTGAACACAATTCAAGAACGCCTCTCTTTATCTGGTCTGCAGATAATCTGGAAAGGTGAAACCTGCCCCTGGGAGCGTAATTCCTGAACTCTAATTTGTAACCCTGAGACAAAATTACTCTGATGTCCCTTTGGTCTGTTCCTTTTGTCCTGAGGCAAGAAGGAACACTTTCCTCCTGTAATGTCAGAAATTATCTCAGCCAGACCCGGGTCCAAACCAGTGTTAATTTCGTCGACTAAAACTAGACTAAAATGACTATAAAACTAAAGAAATTCTGATGACTAAAATACGACTAAAAC
Source organism: Bombina bombina (assembly GCF_027579735.1). NCBI lineage: Eukaryota > Metazoa > Chordata > Amphibia > Anura > Bombinatoridae > Bombina > Bombina bombina. Next base: position 405,928,745 of record NC_069500.1, read on the forward strand.
TAAAATGACATTTTAGTCAAAAGACTATGACTAAAACTAAATCAAAATGACATTTTAGTCAAAAGACTATGACTAAAACTAAATCAAAATGACATTTTAGTCAAAAGACTATGACTAAAACTAAATCAAAATTTGCTGACAAAAACATTTTATGCAAGGTGTTAATCAATCCCTATCCAATTACTGCTCTTTTGTAAAATTTACTAAACTTAATTTTATTAAATTTTAAGATAAATAAAGACATGTTATATACCACAACAGTTAAATCTGTTAAATCTGTATTGCATGTTCAAACCTTAATACCATAAATCAAATCAGGTTAATAAACCTTTACTCCAGGACTATATAATTTGTTTCAAAGTTCTAGAGCAGTGATAATTTCGTTGCCGAAAATGTTTCGAATCTGTGAACAATCAATTGATTCTTCCTATAGAAATAAGCATAACCCATGAGTATGGATTTAAGTTATGCTGTGCCTGTGCTAGCTGCAGAAACTTTTTGTTATGTTGAGTTACTTGATACTTGTTTTAATTATTAACAGAGAACTGTTAAAGTTTTTATATTGGGTAATATGTGCAATACAGCCAATACAGTTTACAGTTTTGTTTTTTTTATATTTTAAAGTTGCACTTCTGTATCTCCAGTAGATTTTAGTCGACTAAATCTCCAGTAGATACTAGAGATTTAGTCGACTAAAATCTACTGGAGATTCAGTCGACTAAAACTAGACTAAAACTAAAACAATTCAGATGACTAAAATACGACTAAAACTAAAATGGCATTTTAGTCAAAAGACTAAAACTAAGACTAAATTGAAATTTGTCGTCAAAATTAACACTGGTCCAAACAAGGTTGTGCCCTTGTAAGGAAGCACCATAAGCTTGACTTTAGACGAAATATCGGCTGACCAAGACTTCAACCATAAAGCCCTTCTGGCCAACACTGCGAAATTGGAAGCTTTAGCTCCCAGTCTAAGAACCTGAAGAACAGCATCAGAAATATAGGAATTGGCTAACTTAAGAGCCTTAATCCTATCCTGAATCTCGTCTAATGGCGTCTCTTCCGGAAGCAAATCAGACAAGGCATCAAACCAATAGGAGGCTGCACTAGTCACCGTGGCAATACATACTACTGGTTGCCATTAGAGCCCTAGGAGTACATAAACCTTCTTCAGATATCCTCCATCTTCTTATCCATTATGTCTTTGAAAGAGCAACTATCCTCAATAGGAATAGTGGTCCTCTTAGCCAGGGTCAAGATGGCCCCTTCCACTTTAGGAACCGTAGACCAAGACTCCTTGATAGAAGTCTCCACCGGAAACATTTCTAAACACCGGAGACTGCGTAAAAGGTACCCCCGGCTTCTCTCATTCCTCAATTATAATTTCCTTAGCTCTATCTGGCACAGGAAACACCTCCGAAGAGGAAGGAACATAAAAAAAAAAAAATTCAGTTTACTCTTAGGCATAACTACTGCCTGGGTCTCTGAATCATCCAGAGTAGCTAAAACCTCCTTTAAAAGTAACCGAAGGTGTTCAAGCTTAAACCTGAAGGAAACTCCTTCACCCTCAGACGAAGGAATTATACTGTCCGAATCTGAGATCTCACCCTCAGAATGAGAGCCTTCCTCATCCTCAGATCTACGAGGAACTTGAGGCTCTTCGACAGGGACAGACACCTTATAATCTGAGCTCTTAGATTTCCTCTCCTGGGAAACTCGGCTAATGCTGCAGATACCGCCGAGGATACCTGTGCAGCAATCTCTGCCTTTAAAAACTGATAAATTAATTTCTTTCATATTGGCAAGAGTCCATGAGCTAGTGACGTATGGGATATACAATCCTACCAGGAGGGGCAAAGTTTCCCAAACCTCAAAATGCCTATAAATACACCCCTCACCAAACCCACAATTCAGTTTAATGAATAGCCAAGTAGTGGGGTGATAAAGAAAGGAGTAAAAAGCATGAACAAAGGAATTTGGAAATAATTATGCTTTATACAAAAAAAATAATCATAACCACCATAAAAAAAAGGAGGTGGGCCTCATGGACTCTTGCCAATATAAAAGAAATACATTTATCAGGTAAGTTCTTCCATAAATGTTATCTTTCATGTAATTGACAAGAGTCCATGAGCTAGTAACGTATGGGATAGCAATACCCAAGAAGTGGAACTCCATGCAAGAGTCACTAGAGAGGGAGGGATAAAAAAATAAAAACAGCCAATTCGCTGAGAAAAATTAATCCACAACCCAAATATAAGTTTAGTCTCATAAATAAAAGGAAAAACTTAAATCATAAGCAGAAGAATCAAACAAACAGCTGTCTGAAGAACTTTTCTACCAAAAACTGCTTCCAAAAAAGCAAAAATACATCAAAATTTTAGAATTTAGTAAAATGTATGCAAAGAAGACCAAGTTGCTGCTTTGGAAATCTGATCAACTGAAGCTTCATTCTAGTAGAATGAGCTGTAATTCTCTGAGGCGGGGCTTTACCCGACTCCAAATAAGTTTGATGAATCAAATGCTTTAACCACGATGCCAAAGAAACGGAAGAAGCCTTCTGACCTTACCTGGAACCAGAAAAGATAACAGACTAGAAGTCTTCCTGAAATCTTTAGTAGCTTCAACATAATATTTCAGAGCTCTCACCACATCCAAAGAATGTAAATATCTATCCAAAGAATTCTTAGGATTAGGACACAAAGAAGGGAAACAATTTCTCTATTAATATTGTTAGAATTCACAACCTCAGGTAAGAATTTAAATGAAGTCCGCAAAACTGCCTTGTCCTGATGAAAAATCAGAAAAAGGAGATTCACAAGAGAGAGCAGATAATTCAGAAACTCTTCTAGCAGAAGAGATGGCCAAAAGGAACAACACTTTCCAAAAAAGTAGATTAATGTCCAAGGAATGCATGGGCTCAAATGGAGGAGCCTGTAAAGCCTTCAAAACCAAATTAAGACTCCAAGAAGGAGGGATTGATTTAATGACAGGCTTGATACGAACCAAAACCTGTACAAAATAGTGCATATCAGGAAGTTTATCAATTTTTCTGTGGAATAAAACAGAAAGAGCAGAGCTTTGTCCTTCCAAGGTATTTGCAGACAAACCTTTATCCAAACATCCTGAAGAAACTGTAAAATTCTAAAAGAATGCCAAGAGAATTTATGAGAGGAACACCATGAAATGCAAGTCTTTCAAACTCTATAATAAATCTTTCTAGAAACAGATTTATGAGCCTGTAACATAGTATTAATCACTGAATAAGAAAACCCCCCCTGACTAAGCACTAGGCGTTCAATTTCCATACCTTCAAATTTAATGATTTGAGATCCTGATGGAAAAATGGACCTTGAGACAGAAGGTCCGGTCTTATTGGAAGTGGCCAAGGTTGGTAACTGGACATCCAAACAAGATCCGCATACCAAAACCTGTGAGGCCATGCTGGAGCCACCAGCAACACAAACTATTGCTTCATGATGATTTTGGAGATCACTCTTGGAAGAAAAACTAGAGGCGGGAAAATATAAGCATGTTGATAACACCAAGGAAGTGTCAACGCATCCACTGCTTACGCCCGAGGATCCCTGGACAGGTACCTGGGAAGTTTCTTGTTTAGATGAGATGCCATCAGATCTATTTCTGGAAGACCCCCACATCTGAACAATTTGAGAAAAACACATCTGGATGGAGAGACCACTCTCCCAGATGTGTATACCTGGGATATGAACCGCAGAAATTAGACAGGAGCTGGATTCCGCCCAAACAAGTGTCCGAGATGCTTCTTTCATAGCTTGAGGACTGCTAGTCCCACCCTGATGATTAACATATGCCACAGTTGTGGTAATGTATGTCTGAAAACAAATTAATGGTTCTCTCTTCAATAGAGGCCAAAACTGAAGAGCCCTGAGAATTGCGCAGAGTTCCAAAATATTTATTGGTAGTTTCGCCTCTTGAGATTTCCAAACCCCTTGTGCTGTCAGAGATCCCCAAACATCTCCCCAACCTGAAAGACTTGCATCCGTTGTGATCACAGTCCAGGTTGGATGAACGAAAGAGACCCCTAGAACAATACAATGGTGATCTAACCACCAAGTCAGATAGTCAAACATTGGGATTTAAGGATATTAATTGTGATATCTTTGTATAATCCCTGCACCATTGAGTCAGTATACAAAGATGGAGAGGTCTCATATGAAAACGAGCAAAGGGGTTCGCGTCCGATGATACAGTCATGAGACCTAAAACTTCCATGCACATAGCCACTGAAGGGAATGACTGAGACTGAAGGTTCTGACAGGCTGCAACCAATTTCAAACGTCTCTTGTCTGTTAGAGACAAAGTCATGGAAACTGAATCTATCTGGAAACCTTAAAAGGTTACCCTTGTCTGAGGAATCAAAGAACTTTTTGGTAAATTGATCCTCCAACCATGTTTTTGAAGAAACAACACTAGTTGATTCGTGTGAGATTCTGCAGAACATAAAGACTGAGCAAGTACCAAGATATCGTCCAAATAAGGAAACCCTGCAATACCCCGCTCTCTGATTACAGAGAGTAGGGCACCGAGAACCTTTGAAAAAGATTATTGGAGCTGTCGCTAGGCCAAAAGGAAGAGCAACAAATTGGTAATGCTTGTCTAGAAAAGAGAATCTCAGGAACTGATAGTGATCTGGATGAATCAGAATATTAAGATATGCATCCTGTAAGTCTATTGTGGACATATAATGTCCTTGCTGAACAAAAGGCAGAATAGTCCTTCTAGTCACCATTTTGAAAGTTGGTACTGTTAAATATTGATTCAAAATTTTTAGATCCAAAACTGGTCTGAATTAATTTTCTTCTTTGGGACAATGAATAGATTTGAATAAAACCCCAGACCCTGTTCCTGAAACAGAACTGGCATGATTACCCCTGATAACTCCAGGACTAAAACACACTTCAGGAAAGCCTGAGCCTTTACTGGGTTTGCAGGGATGCGTAAGAGAAAAAAAAAAATCTTCTCACAGGAGGTCTTACTCTGAATCCTAATCTGTACCCCTGAGAGACAATACTCTGAATCCAATGATTTTGGACCGAATTGATCCAAAACATCTTTGAAAAATTTTAATCTGCCCCCTACCAGATGAGCTGGAATGAGGGCCGCACCTTCATGCGGACTTGGGGGCTGGTTTTGATCTCTTAAATTGTTTGGATTTATTCCAATTTGAAGAAGGCTTCCAATTGGAAGCAGATTCTTTGGGGGAAGGATTAAGTTTCTGTTCCTTATTTTGTCGAAAGGAACAAAAACGGTTAGAAGCTTTAGATTTGCCCTTAGGTCTTTTATCCTGAGGCAAAAAAACTCCCTCCCCCCAGTGACAGTTGAAATTATTGAATCCAACTGAGAACCAAATAATTTATTACCTTGGAAAGAAAGATAGCAATCTGGACTTAGAAGTCATATTAGCATTCCAAGATTTGAGCCATAAAGCTCTTCTAGCTAAAATAGCTAGATTTAACATCAATTTAGATAATATCAAAAATGGCATCACAAATGAAATTATTAGCATGTTGAATCAACTTAACAATGCTAGACAAATCATGATCCGATACTTGCTGCGCTAAAGTTTCCAACCAAAAAGTTGAAGCAGCTGCAACATCAGCCAAAGAAATTGCAGGCCTAAGAAGATGATCTGATTCTGAATATAAATAAGCTTTCCTTAGATAAGATTCAAGTTTCCTATCTAAAGGATCTTTAAAAGAAGTACTATCTTCCGTAGGAATAGTAGTAAGTTTAGCAAGAGTAGAGATAGCCCCATCAACTTTGGGGATCCTTTCCCAAAACTCCAATCTAACTGCTGGCAAAGGATACAATTTTTTAAACCCCGAAGAAGGAATAAAAGTACCACCAGGTCTATTCCATTCTTTAGAAATCATATCAGAAATAGCATCAGGAACTGGAAAAACCTTTGGAATAACCACAGGAGGTTTATAAACAGAATTTAAATGTTTACTGGTTTTAATATCAAGAGGACTAGTTTCCTCCATATCTAATGTAATCAACACTTCTTTTAACAAAGAACAAATATACTCCATTTTAAATAAATAAGAGGATTTGTCAGTGTCAATATCTGAGGCAGGATCTTCTGAATCATATAGATCCTCATCAGAGAAGGATAATTCAGTATGTTGCTGGTCATTTGAAATTTCATCAACCTTATGAGAAGTTTTAAAATACCTTTTACGTTTATTAGAAGGCGGAATGGCAGACAAAGCCTTCTGAATAGAATCAGAAATAAATTATTTTAAATTTACAGGTATATCTTGTGCATTAGATGTTGAGGGAACAGCAACAGGTAATGAACTACTACTGATGGATACATTCTCTGCATGTAAAAGTTTATCATGACAACCATTACAAACCACAGCTGGAGGTATAACCTCCATAAGTTTACAACAAATGCACTTAGCTTTGGTAGAACTGTTATCAGGCCGCAGGGTTCCATCAGTGATTTCTGAGACAGGATCAGATTGAGACATCTTGCAAATGTAAGAGAAAAAACAACATATAAAAGCAAAATTATCAATTTCCTTATATGGCAGTTTCAGGAATGGGAACAAAATGCAAATAGCATAGCCCTCTGACATAGAAAAAAGGCAGGAGGCAAATAGAAATGTGGTCTTAAATAATGGAAATATGTGGCGCCAAGTATGACGCACAACAAACAGAAAAATATTTTTTGGCGCCAAAAACGACACTCGCGTCATAGACGACACAACCTTGTGAAGGGACTCGGCGTCAACTAAGACGCCAGAAATGATGAATTTGCGTCAACAAACCTAACTTTGCGCCAAGAAAATCTTGCGCCAAAAATGACGCAATAAACTTTAGCATTTTGCGCCCTCGCAAGCGTAATTCTGCCCGCGAATTTAAAAGACAGTCAATTAGAAAAAGACTATACCTCAGGTAAGAAATGTTTCATAAAAAAAGCATTTCCCAGATGTGAAACTGACAGTCTGCAAAAGAAAATATACTGAAAACCTGAATCATGGCAAATATAAGTACAATACATATATTTAGAACTTTATATTAATACATAAAGTGCCAAACCATAGCTGAGAGTGTCTTAAAGGGACTTAATGCACTCATTTTTTCTTTGCATAAATGTCTTGTAGATGATCTATTTATATAGCCCATAAAGGTTTTTTAAAAATAAATGTATAATTTTGCTTATTTTTAAAGAACATTGCTCTGATTTTCAGACTCCTAACCAAGCCCCAAAGTTTTATGTGAATACTGTCAGCTACCTTCTCCAGCTTGCTCCTGTTTGTGTAAAGGGTCTTTTCATATGCAAAAGAAGGGGGGGGGGGGAGTGTCTTATTTGCCACTTGCAGTGGGCTTTCCAGCTGCCTTTTCAACAGAGCCAAACTGACAACTTCTAAGTAAGTTTTATCATGGATTTTTATATCAGTATCTGTGCATCTTATTCTTTATAGTAGTGTCTATTACATGCAGTTATATGAAAATGAGTGTATACTGTCCCTTTAAGTAATGAAATTATACTTACAAAAAGACACCCATCCACATATAGCAGATAGCCAAACCAGTACTGAAACGGTTATCAGTAGAGGTAATGGAATATGAGAGTATATCGTCGATCTAAAAAAAGGGAGGTAGGAGATGAATCTCTACGACCGATAACAGAGAACCTATGAAATAGATCCCCCGTGAGGAAAACCATTGCATTCAATAGGTGATACTCCCTTCACATCCCTCTGACATTCACTGTACTCTGAGAGGAATTGGGCTTCAAAATGCTGAGCTCTTGTGACTGTATAACATTGATGCAAAAATGCTGCCATATAGTCCTGCAGACATGTGCACACTCTTGCACTTGACTTCCTGCTTTTCAGCAAAGAATACTAAAGAACAAAGAAAATTCCATATAAAAAAAAACTAAGGGGGTGTTAAGCTACATGAGGCATATAATAATGCATGTATTACCTGCTTGATGCAGGCCAACACTCGAGGAAGAAGCAGTAATGGAGGCAAAAGATATGAGTTTGAACCTCCAGGCCACTGCTAGTGCATCTGTTAGATCCACTTGGGGATCCCTCAACCTCGACCCGTACCTGGGTAGCTTGGAATTGAGACGGGACAACATGAGATCTATCTCCGGCATCCCCCATTTGCTGCATATCTCTGCAAACACATCGTGATGGAAGGCTTTCCTGCTGAGAAAATCTGCCTCCCAGTTGTCCACACCCGGAATGTGGATCACTGACAGCGAACAGCTGTGGGTCTCCGCCCACTCCAGAATCCGAGATACTTCATCGCCTGATGGTTGATGTAAGCCACTGAGGTTATGTTGTCTGATTGGAATTTGATAAGCTGGGATGAACCCAGAAGTGGCCAAGCCTTCAAGGTCTTGAAGATTGCCCATGAGTCCACAACCCCTGTGCCTTCCTGGCACCCCATACAGCTCCCCATATGGATAGGCTTGCGTCCATAGTTACAATCTCCCAGGATGGTCTTAAGAAGCATGTCCCTCGGGACAGATCTGGACAGAGCCACCAAGAGAGCGATTCTCTCGACCGACTGTCAAATAAAATCTGTTCAGACAGATCTGAATGATTACTGTTCCACTGCCTCAGCATGCACAGTTGTAAAGGTCTGAGACGGAACCTGGCAAAAGGAATGATGTCCATACAGGACACCATGAGACCAATCGCCTCCATACACAGCCACAGAGGGACACAAGGAGGTCCAGAGGGCAAGACCATGCCAAGTTAGCTTGCAATGTCTCTGGTTCTGTTAGAAATATCCTCATGGAGTCTGACCATGGAGGGCAGAGTTAAGGATATGGAGTCTATTATAGTACCCAGGAATTCCATCCTGGTACTTGGGATAAGAGAACTCTTTACCAAGTTTATCTTCCATCCATGTGATCAAAGAAGACTGAGAAGGGACTCCAAGAATTCTTCCGCAAGACAAAAGAATGGTACTTGCACCAGAATATCGTTCAAGTATGGGGCTACTGCAATACCCTGGAGTTCTGGCAACAGCTAGAAGAGCCCCCAGAACCTTCTTAAAGATTCTTGAAGCAGTAGCTAGGCCAAACAGAAGAAGGACAAATGAACTGGAAGTGCTGGTCCAGGAATGCAAACCTCAGGTAACTTAAAGTGTTCCCTGTGGATTGGAACGTAAGCGTCCTCTCAGATCTATAGTGGTCATGAACTGGCCTTCTGAATAAAAAAAAACAAAAAACTATGGACCTTATTGTCTCCATCTTGAAGGAAGGGACACTGAGAAATTTGTTTTTAAGGGACACTGAAACCAAATTTTTTCTTTCGCGATTCAGAAAGTCTGCCCCCTACTAGATCCGGTCCCGGATCAGGGGCTACCCCTTCATGCTGTCTTGGTGGCTGCAGCAGGCTTCTTGGCCTGTTTACCCTTGTTCCAAGTCTGGTTAGGTCTCCAGACTGACTTGCATTGAGCAAAATTCCCCTCTTGCTTTGCGGCAGGGGAAGTGGGTAGAGGGACCCACCTTTGAAGTTTCGAAAGGAACGAAAATTATTTTGTTTGGTCCTCATCTTATTCGTCTTATCCTGAGGAAGGGCATGGCCTTTCCCCTCCAGTGATGTCTGAAATGATCTCTTTCAGTTCAGGTCCGAATAGGGTCTTACCATTGAAAGGGATGGCTAAAAAGCTTAGCTTTTGATGACACATCAGCAGACCAGGACTTAAGCCATAACGCTCTACGCGCTAAATGACAAAACACTGAATTCTTTGCCGCTAATTCTAGCCAATGAAAAGCGGCATTTGTAATGAAAGAATTAGTTAGCTTGAGAGCCCTAATTCTATCCAGAATATCATCTAATGGGGTCTCAACCTGAAGAGCCTCTTCCAGAGCTCGAACAAAAAGACGCTGCAGTAGATACAGGAAACAATGCACGCTATAGGTTGGAGAAGAAAACCTTGGATGAACAAATATTTTCTTCAGAAGACCCTCTAATTTTATTATCCATAGGATCTTTGAAAGCACAACTGTCCTCAATAGGTATAGTTGTACGCTTAGCCAGGGTAGAAATAGCTCCCTCCACCTTAGGGACCATCTGCCACGTGTACCGCCCTCGGTGTCTGATATGGGAAACATTTTCTTAAAAAACAGGAGGGGGAGCGAACGAATACCTTGGCTATCCCACTCCCTAGTAATAATTTCCACACTAGAAGTACTTGTCGCATGTGTTCACACATGGTAAAACACCCTGCGAGGTGAAAGGTAAGCCCATCCGAGAGGCTCTGTATATATATATTTTGGGATTCTAAATAAAAAAAAAAAAAAAAAAAAAAAAAAAAAAAAAAAAAGGATGTACTTGTCGCTTGTGCGGGCGTAGTTTAAAGGGATACTAACCCCATATTTTGTCTTTCATGATTCAGATAGAGCATGAAATTTTAAGCAATTTTTCTAATTTACTCCTATTATCAAATTGTCTTCATTCTCTTGGTATCTTTATTTGAAATGCAAGAATGTAAGTTTAGATGCCTGCCCATTTTTGGTGAACAACCTGTGTTGTTCTTGCTGATGGTGGATAAATTCATCCACTAATAAAAAAGTGCTGTACAGAGTTCTGAATTTAGGCGTAAATTAGAAAGTTGCTTAAAAATGTATGCTCTGAGATTCTCTGGGTTCCGGTGGAGGAGGAGTCAGACAGGTGTTGCTGAGCTCGCACCTCCAGTCCCGCAATTCTTGGCGGTGGTTTTTCCCGGCGCCCCTGCCCCAGGCTCTCTGGGGCTGTTTTATGGGGCACCGTCAGCTAAATCGCCTCTGGAAACCTCTTTCCGGTGGACCACCAACCCACTGGCAATTGCACTGAGCCTATTATTTATATTAACTGCCCTTACCTGGCCTCTGATAGGGGTTTGCTACATTATCTACGCCCCGGACTACCCTTCTCCTTTTTCCCTCTCTCAGAGGAACTTTGCTGCATGCACGAGCGGGTGACACCCCCCCAGCCTGCCCCCCCCCCCCGTGCTGGGCTAACCCCGGGAACTAAGTGTACAGCGCACTCTCTTCATCTCACCGGCTGTGCTGCTGAGGACACTTCTCGCTGTTGGATTGATGCTCCCCGCTGCAGGGTGTTCCTGCTCGCTCCCTCCCCCACCGGTGCTGCGGGGAGGGAGCTGGGTCCGTCTCTGGATAGAGGACCGGTGGTGGAGCCTCTCTTCTTTGTGCTGCTGCTGGTGTCTGGGCTGGCGCTCCTCACTCCCCTCCCACCGTTGCTGCGACGAGGGGAGTTGAGGTTGGAGTTTTCAGCGGTGCCTGGATTATCGGAAGGTTCCCAGATGATGTCATTGCAACCTGAACAGGTATATACAGCCTGACAAGGATCCTGGCGGGCGGGGTAAGCAGCGTGAAGGGGGTGAGTCACTGAGAACTGTTTTTTCTATACAATACCTCATATTGGTTTGCTGAATCCGCTACACTGAAATTTTTAAAAGCAACACAGAGGCCAATCTGGAGGTTTGCCAAGCAGGGAGGTACTTATACAACAGAAAGCAAATATCTGCTGTTTATCTAAAGGAGGACTCTCGAAGGGCATGGGAGAGAGGTGAAGGGGGAAGAGATCGGGGAATATACGCTACCCCTAATGAACGAACAGTCTTATCAGGGTCTAAGAGACTTTGAAAAAAAAAAGGGGGAAAAAAATATTAATCATTGGCTCCGGAATAGAGGGTGAGGGCGAGAGGATAAGAGGGAAGAAGAAAAAGAAAAAAAAAGTCAATATACGGCTTCTTGACTACTATATCCCCCCCAGAGACTCTGAACTCTTGTTGCTGTTCTATCAAGGAACTCTATACTGTTTAATCAGATACAATGTTGCATTTTGTCAATGAGATTGATTGTTCTTTTTGAAAACTGTTATACTTATGACAGAACAAATGTGAACTTGAAACTGTTATTGCTTTAATCTGGTTAAGAGTTTGGAACTCTTTCTCTCCACTCTTTATATTACTACCTTTTATTAAAAGGTGATATTTAACTGGGGTTAGGTGGAAATCTCTTTGCCCTCTTTTTAATTGTAACAGCCACATCTGCAAAAACAGGGCAAGAATTGAATGTGATAGGGAGGGGGAGGAAGGGGCAAAGAGATTTTTGGGGAAAGAGTGGCAACATTTTTCTTTTTTTTCTTTTTCTAAAATCACCTCTCTTAGCTCATTTTGCAATTTTAGGGTGCATTATTTTTCTATGTGCTGGAGACCATAAAATTTGCAAAAAGTCTATACGGTACTGGTGCTCCCTGCATTTAGGAGAAGTTTTATTGGATTAGAGTTTTCATTATTTATTTAATCATTTCAGTTCGGCGACTGAAAATTTCACGGCTATCTAAAGTTAAACCGATAACTGATTAATCTATAGGGCTGATTTAAGCATAAAAACCCCCCCTAATCTCTTTCGAACCACTCTCAATAATTAGTCACTTGTCCATGTGCATAGGGTGAAATCACCTCGGGTACCTCATTTAATGGTCACCTCCACTTATCCAACTACTATAGGGACACCATAACACTTAGCACATCACATTCACAACTGGTGCAGCCCCAGCACCCATCCGCTGTAAATTCACTTAGGGGTCACTTAATCCCCCTTTTTTTTTTTTTTTTTTCTCCCTCCTCCCCTCACCTCACATTCCCACACTAGTTGCGCAATTCATTTAATTCACTAGGCACTGTAATATTGGCACTCCAGTCTTGGTGCACGCACCAACACCCTATAAACACAAATCACTGGGGTCATTCATCTCCTTTTCCACTTCCTCCTTTTTTTCTTTTTCTTCTTCTCCATCACTAGTATATGGACAAGTTTCTCTGGTACCTCCGCTAAAACATCCTCACCAACAATAGCAGGCAGACAAAGGGATAAAAAATTTAAGAGAAACACAAGACCCTGTAGCTGATGTTCAATCAGTCTCTCAAACACAAACCATACCTGAAGTACTAAATATTCAAAGTCTAGTTACCAGCATCTTGAGGCCCTTTCTCCTAAATTTGATATTTTAAGGCTAGAAATTAACAGGATATTTCCTCCCTATCGCAAGAAATCAAACAATTCTCCTCTAGAATGCAGGAGGTTGAGCAGAGAGTGTCTGATCTGGAAGATCTGACTCTCTCAGAAAGCTGTAAGCTTGATAATCTTAGCAGCAGTACTCAAAAAATCCTCTCTAAGGCTAGAAGATCTAGAAAATAGTAGCAGGGAGAAATAATATCAGAATAATAGGCCCTCCCCAGAGCGAGAAGCAATACGAAGATCTAGCCTTCTTTATCTCTGATACTTTAAAGACAGCTCTTAAATTTCCACCCTTACATATCACAGTATCTTGGTTGAGAGGGCGCATAGGCTGGGCCCATCACATTACAGTTAATAAAAATGCTAATAGGCCGAGACCAGTTATCGCAAAATTACTCAATTATCAAGATAAAGTTTGACTTTTACAACATTTTCGTAAACTCAACCTTTATTATTAACGGGGCTAAGATTCTTATTTTTCAAGATTTCTCGGATGACACGGCCTCCAGGAGGAGGGCTCTGGCAACTACATGTACTCAAATTTATAAACTCGGGATTTAAGCGACAATAATCTATCCAGCTAAACTTAAGTAACAGTGAATGATGCAGTGCATCTCTTCATGGAGGTACATGCAGCGAGAAATTCTTTTCATCTTTGGACTCACCAGCATTAGACAGAATAACCCTTAGTTAGTCAGAGTAGGCTCAATAGCTGGGACAATCCCTTAGATAGGGATAGATGAGGCATTTAGGGGAAATGCTAGGGTTCCCCCACCCTCTTTTTTTTTTTTTTTTCTCCCTTCTCCAGCTCTCTCTCTCCCCCCCAGATAAGTTCTAAAACCACAGAAAAATAGATAAACTTAGGATAATATCTGGAATGTGGGAGGGATCTCTACTCCCATTAAACGGAAAACCATACTGACACAATTGAGGAAATATCAGACGGATATAGGGCTAATTCAGGAAACACACCTTAAACTCAGTTGAATCCCTTAAACTTAGAGCCTCGTGGGTCAGAGAAGTTTTCTCTAGTGCGCCAAGTGTTGGCAAGAAAAGGGGGAGTGGCTATTCTAATTGGGAAAAGACCCAGCTCGAGGTTGTGCACTGTGAGCCCGATCCGGGGGGGAGATTTGTTTCTGTTAAAAGTAAGAATCGCTCAGGAAATGTATACGATTTGTAATGGTCTATGGTCCTAACGTATTTGACCAGAATTCTGGAATAAAAATACAATCTAAACTTCTTTTGTATAGCCAGGGGCACCTAATTATCGGAGGGGGATTTTTATATGGCACCGCAATGCCCGCTTGATAGGTTTCGAAAAACTACGAAACAGAAAAAACATAAAAAAGATACCTAGAATTTAAATGTTTAAAAAAATAGAGCAAAATTTAGCACTGCGGGATATTTGGCGAGTTCAGAACCCAGACATGCAGGAATTACCTGTCTCTCAAAAGCACACAAGACTCTTTCACGAATAGATCTATTTCTCATAGATGAGCGCCTAGGTTCTTTAACGGTGTGCAAAGCAGGACTTCACTCCTATATTATTATCAGATCATGCCCCCCATTACCTTGGATTCCAGCTTAAACAGCCATGCCCAAATCTCTGAGGTTTTTCTTTCCATACTATCTAGCGAACAGATATGAAATTTAAAACCCGTCTTAGGTCTAACTCTTGAGGAATTTTTACGCTTTAACTCTGAGTTTATCGATCGACCAGAATACTCTGGGATACCGCTAAAGCGGTTATCAGAGGAGAATCTTAGCCTATAATATAGCCCTAACCTAGAAACTGAAGTTAAGAGAAAAAGAAATAAAAACAAAGCATTATCCAATTCATATAACAAATTCCTGCTTCATAAAAATGACCCTAAACTGGAGCTAAGATATGTACAAGCTAAAGAAGCCAGGGATACATTTGTCTTGTCCCAGCAAGCCCAAAAGAATTAAAAAATTCAGGCTAAGCTCTATAGATTTGGGAACAAGTCTGGAAAGATGATGTCCAGACTGGTCAATAATGAAAAAAACAACCTCATATTGAAGAACTTTTAGATAAGGACGAGCTAATTTAAAATCCCAAAAAAATCGCATCTGCATTAGTGGAATATTATCAAGCTATTTACTCTTGTAAAAGTTATGATCAGGATAACGCTGCAGAATTTTGGAACAAGATCGTTAGCCCCTCACTTACCGATGACTGTATCAGTACTCTTAATTCTCCTTATCTTTACAAGAAGTAAATGACGGCAATTTCTAAAATACCTATCAATAAAGCAGCTGGGCCGGATGGACTACCTAGTGAATTATTATAAAATACTATCTGCAGAAATTTCTCCGTATCTAACAAATTTATACAACGACTTCTATATCAATGGTAAACCAGTTTCTGCTTCATTTTCTTCCTCCCACACAACCTTAATTCCTAAGTCAGGGAAGGACCCAAGGCTTAAAGAATCATATAGACCAATAGCCTTACTTAATTCAGACTATAAGATTCTAACGTCTATCTTAGCATCCAGATTACAATTAATTTTACCAAAAGTAGTCCATCCGGACCAAGCGGGCTTCCTAAATAGACGAAACTCATCTGCTAAAATTAGGGAGGTATTGGCTACATTGGAATATTTTGAAAAGATTTCCTCTGATTGGAGAGGGGGAGGGAGGAAGAACTCGGGGCACCGGACATGGCGATACTTTCCATTGACGCAGAAAAAAGCGTTCGATTCTGTCACATTTAAAACATCTTAAAACCTCTCTGTTAAAATTTGGAATTAAGGGCAAATTCCCTGATTTTGTAGAGAATCTTATAAAAGCTCAGCTACCAAAGCTTGATAATCAATGGAACGGTGTCTCTGCAATAACTTTGGAGAGAGGAACGTGCCAGGGTTGTGCTCTCTCTCCTCTTCTGTTTGATGTTGCTATCGAGCCCCTAGCAATTATGATAAGACAAAGTTTGGAGGGAATAAAGGATCTCAAACCATGAGATGAAATAGGTCTATATGCAAGACGATGTTTTGCTATATCTATCAAACACTAAAATTAACATTCCAAAACTAATGCAGATAATCGACCAGTTTGGTACCTTCTCAGGTTATAAAATAACGCAGCCAAATCAGAAATTTTCTGGATTCGTAGGACAAGTGACTCATGTCTAGAAAATCCATTCAAAAGAGTAACAGACTCATTTAAATATTTAGGGATAACTATCCCGGGTGAATTGGATAATCCTTTATGAATTTATTATTCCCCCAATAGTTAGACAATTTAAGGAAAAAGCTTAGAATATGGCAAAGCTTACCACTCAATTTCCGGACGAGTAGCATTAGTTTAAATGATCCTCCTTCCGAAACTGCTGTACATACTTCAGAATATCCAATAATTCTTCTTGAAAAGGATGTACGGCTGATTAATGGTTTAATTAGACAATTTCTTTGGCAGGGGAAAGAGCCGAATATCTTTTAATAAACTCACTCTTCCACGTGAGTTTGGAGGTTAGCACTCCCAGACATTAGAGCATACAACCTTAGCTTCCTGGCACGAATAGCGGCAGATTGGATCTTGTCAAAGACTATATTCTAAATAATCATCTTGAGAACAACATATGTAGTCCTTACCTCCCCTCAGCACTTCTGCACTCCCCCCCTAGGAGCTACCTCCAGAAATTAAAAGACTCAAAGTAATTTATAATCCTATCAGGGCATGGTGGAAAATAGCAAAAACTCTTTCAATTAACTCCAAGGTTTCGCACTACCTTCCTTGATAGGAAATCCAAAATTTCCAACACTGGGCTACACTCTGAAGTTTTCAATAGATGGCATATGAATGGGCTGAATAAATTGATATTGCTGATAGACAGTGATAGAAAAACTACTAAAACATTTGAAGTATTAAAGAGGAATTTAGTTTACCTAACAAAGACTTCTTCGCTTACTTACAGATAAGGCATTTTCTGTTTGAATTAATTAGAGAAGAGGGCTGGGGCTGGAAACTAGGTAAACTGAAAACTGGCTTATACTTATGAGGTCGATCGTATGTCTCTTTTCTGTGGGCTATCACTTATTGGGTGCTAGCAGGGGTAATTAAATCTGACAAGAATTGCTTCAGCATGGACCTCACTCGCAGCCACAGAATAGGGTTGACCCAAAAATTTTGCAATACTCTATAGCTAAAGTGGCTAGGACTACTCTCTCTGCTACATGGCGGGAAGCACATTTTAAGTTACTTCACAGGGCATATATTCACTCCGGAAAGGGGTCTTAGGGTGCACAACTCGAGCTTTAATAAATGCCCTAAATGTTCTCTTTTAGCAGCAGACATAGAACATATGTTTTGGTTCTGCCCAAAAGTGGAGAAATACTTGGCGTAAATTAGAATACTGTCTGATTAGGGTACTCAAAATTCCATCCATAACCCTCACCCCTATCCCAGGTTATATTATGTATTGATGACTTAAACGCCATCCTAATGATAAAAATAGTCTCCATCTCCATTTTAGCCACTAGATACTTGTTATGCAAAAAATGGAAAATGCGGTTGATACCAAGTGTGTCGGAAATTCAGAATTGTTTGAAAAAACAATGTTTATTGGAACAAAAAGATACAGATATCAACAATGAAGAGGAATATAACGAACTTCTTCAGTAAATGGGCAGTTTACATTAAGTCACTTCTGAAAACAAAAGACTATATGATCTTTCCTTTCCAAAATTCTGAATTGGTCTTGTTGGGCATATGGTAAACGGAGTGGTGTGGATGATGAGAGAGAGCTGTTTTTTTTTTTCTTTTTTTGTTGTTTTTTTTTCCCTTTTTTCTTTCTCCCCCTTTCCTTTAAATCTTAAATAGAAAACCCCAACTTAAGGTGACTTAAGCTAATAATGCTTCTTTTTTTTTTTTCTGTTTTTTTTGCGGACTTAAAGAAAAATTTTCCTTACTTTATTTTTTTTTATTATTTTTCCTTTGGGAAAATTAGTCAGTTAGAGGCTACTTAATATAACCTGCTTTTGTCTTTATACTGAAATTGTTTGAACTTTAAGATGGTGATAATTGTTTTTCTTATCCCTTTATCTTAAATATTGTTATGAATCAAGTCGCATCATTGGTATAATAATTCGCCTTTCTGTTGGTTAATAAAGAACAATTAAATAAAAAAAATAAAAAAAATGTATGCTCTATCTAAATCACAAAGAAAAAAATTTGTCTTCAGTGTCCCTTTAAGCACTTTAGGTCCAGAATTAGGCGGAAAGTTCCCTCCTTCTTTGGGACCACGAAAAGGTTGAATAAAAACTCAAAAAACTCTTTCTCTCGATAGGCACCAGGACAAAAACACTAAGGAGGATAGATCCCAAACACACCCTAAAAAGGCATCCATCTTTTCTGGTCTGGTAGACAGGGATACAAAATAGGCTTTAAATCTCTCGAAATCTGAGATACCACCTCCAGGACCCATGGATCCTGTACATCCTTGAACCAGGCATCTGAAAAAAAGAGGACCGTCTGTTCCCCTACACGATCCCAATCCCGGGGTCGGGGGCCGCACCCTTCATGCCTATTTGTTCTCAGCGGCTTTCTTATTCTGCTTGATTTATTCCAGGACTGAGCCGAATTCCAAGTACTCTTGGGTTGCTCAGACTTGGAGGAGGAATGTTGTCGTTGGGATTTGTCAAAATGAAAGGAACAAAAATTAGAAGATTGTTATCCCTTAGACTTGTTCTTATCTTGCGGTAGGAAGGCACCCTTGCCTCCGGTAACCATAGAAATAATGGCGTCAAGGCCCTGGACCAAAAAAAACAATTTCCCTTGAAGGGAAGAGAAAGGAGTCTGGACTTAGAAGTGATATCCGCTAGACCAAGACTTTAACCAGAGCGCCCGACGGGCTAGGACGCAAAGCCAGAGGCACTTTGCATTTAGGCAAATAATTTGCATGTTCGCATCACAGATAAAAGAATTAGCAATTCTCAGAGCTTTAATTCTGTCTTGATATTCCTCGAGGAGAGACTCCACCTCAATGAGTTCCGACAGTCGCACCAGTAGGTAGCCACTCCAGCAACTGCAGCCGCGGTTGAAACACAAAATCCTGTATGTTGAAACATCTCAGAAAGGTTTCCATTTTCTTATCTATCGGCTCCTCTGAACGAAGAACTATTCTCAAGAGGTATAGTAGTATGTAAGCGTAGAGATCGCCACAATCCATCCATAGGAATGGAGCCCCACAAATCCAGTTGAGAGTCCAGGACCGGGACCCAACTTTTTAAAAAGTAGACTAGCGGGAAAAAGGAAGAACCAATTCTTTCCCATTCGTTCTTAATAATGTTCGCCATCTTAAACGGCACAGGAAAAGTCAAAGGAACTTTCCTGTCTTCGTAACGCTGTCTAATTTAGGTATCATAAGTTCTTCAGGCAGCGCAGGCCTCTGGAACTTCTAAGTAGACAGAACTCCTTTAATAAAAAAACGCTGACTTGTGCTCAATTTTAAATCTAAAGGACAATTCTTCCGCAACAGGAGGCTTAGACGATAAGGACTGCGACCAAGAAAGTTCACCCTCGGAAAGTAACAGAGGTTAAACTCATCAATCAGATAACTGGGGACATAATAGCTAAATCCGATAAATATTTAGATGACTGAGTCAGGAGAGCTATGTTTAAACCTTTCTCTTGCGTTTGTGTTAGAGCAAGGTAATGCACTGAGGGCCGCAAGACACCGCCATTTGTAACTGCGCTGCAAAGTACGCAGGAAGAAGGCCCCCTCCGGATGGAGGATTAGATGTGCTACGGGGAACTGCATGTGGAGTGGATAATGTAGCAAGGGGAGTAATCTCACGGGACGTCGAGTCCTGAGAGGTAGATGGCTCAGAGGGACAAAGAGCCTAAGCTCTTAGTGTTAAGGCATGTGGAATAGAGTGGGCGGGAAAACCACAGCCTCACAATATAAACAGGTATGATTTAGTACAGAAGAAGTACCTTCTAACATATCAGAGTCTTCTAAAGCTCAGGTTATACCCACAAAAGAACACAAATAAAAACGTTTTTTATTATAGAAAACTGCATCTTTATACTCCCAATGGCTGGAACACTCACCACCTCCTTGACCCAGACAGTTAACAGAGGAAACGCTCTCCTCAGGTTCAAGTCTCAGCCAGAATGGAGGAAATGAACATAGACCACACCGGTCACATGGAGTGCAAGACAGTTCTTCCCCTGTTATTTCAAGTTCAGCAAGTAAAAGGGAGCTGTGCAACACTTTCTAAAACCTAAGTGAAGAAAACCTGTTTGTTCCAGCCAAAAACTGTCTATCAGCCCAGGAAAAAAAAAATCACACAAAGTAGCATGTAAATTATTAATACACTGATTATTAAACCCCAATTATTCAATAAACCCCCTTCAGAGAATATTAACCCTGGATCCTATCAAGGTATAAAAGAGCCACACTGTGACCCTGTTATAGCGTTTTATGTGTAAAAATTGAAATTATCTTACCTCCAGGATACATGCTGTGGAACAGTGTGACAGTCTTATAGCAGCGCTCCTGACATGGACTTGAGTGAGAGAAAGCAGGCAGTGAAACTCGTCAACACTGATTGCTTAGGAGCTGTTAGCAGTAGTCTGGATGGTTTCGCAGAAAAACTTTCCCTGCATCTCCAGACTAACTTTCATCAATACTCTCACTGAGAGGTTGACAGGACTACTTAAAACTCCAGTCCTATCTCGAACGGCAGATACCCTTTTTCAGGACTCTCCGAATCTTCTGCCACCTCCTAACGTGACGAAAGGCAAAGAATGACTGGGGTAATGAGGAAGTGGGAGGGATATTTAAGCCTTTGGCTGGGGTGTCTTTGCCTCCTCCGGGTGGCCAGGTGTTGTATTTCCCAACAGTAGGGAATGAAGCCGTGGACTCTCCCTATCTTAGGAAGGAAATGTAAATCCAAAGCTTCTAATGGTTTTGCATTTTTCGTCAGAACAGGGATCAGAAATCTGATTCCTCCTCTCAGAAACAAAGTTCCTCTGGCAGTGACTTGCAGTGAGGTCCGAGGTTGGTGAGGCACTTGCTATGATACGCCCAAAAAGCACATATATGAACCCAATAGAGGTATCTTACATTTACTATAATATTAGCAGTTGCACATTGACAAAAAATGAGAGGCTGCAGCACATAAACAGACGACATCTGGCTCTGCCTGGAAGCCTAGTTCAAACTGGAACAAGTTTAAGCAGTCCAAAAAAAAATGAAAAAAAATCTACCCCCCTCATCCAAGTCTGCATGAAGGTGTGGCCCACGATTCCAGAGGCTCTTGTACGGGGCAAGCTGCACCTTTTTCAGTCTGGTCAGGATCCCTGGGTTCTAAATATAGTTTCTCAGGGTTACTGGATAGGTTTCAGAACAAGGCCTCCCAGAAAAAGGTTTATTCTGTCCAATGTCCCAAAGAATCTGGTGAAGGCTCAGACCTTTTTTCAGATCTAGAATCTATGGGAGTGATTGCTCCTGGTTCCTCTGTTGAACAGTGAATGGGAGTTTATTCAAATCCTTCGTTGTGGCAATGAAGAAGGAACTTTCATACCAATTTTTGTATCTAAAAGCTCTGAACAAGTTTCTCAGAGTTCCTACTTCCAAAATGTAAACTATTTGGACTATTCTGCCTTTTGTTCAGCAAGGTCAAATTATGTCCACAACAGATTTAAAGGATACTTACCTTCCTGTTCCAATTGACAGGGAAAAGCTTCAGTTTCAATGGTTTGCCTTTCTAGACAAGCATTTTCAGTTACATCAACATGGTTGGAGAATCAATTTCCCAAACAGTTCTTTGGTTCCTTGGACAAGATTTGTTTTTCTAGGAGTTCAGATAGATTCAATTTCCTTGAATCAAGAGACTGTTCATAATCCATGAGTGAACAACTAGGAGGATTTTCTCAGTTGTCTGAAAACATCCAGATGAAGAGACTCCCCTGAATGCACTGAAAAACAGTGGATCTTTGTGGTTTAACCGAGAGGCCATCAGATAATCAGATATATCTCTGGGAGACCCCAAACTTCCCAGATACTATGCAAGGTCCAGGGATCCTCAGGGAAGATTGTGGATGCTCTGGTAGCTAGTATATGTTTTCCCTCCTCTGGTGGTTCTTCCCAGAGTAATTAACAAAACCAGGTAAGAAAAATCATCAGTAATTCTGATAACTCCAGCTTGGCATTGAAGGGTTTGGTATGCAGATCTGGTTCAGATGTCCAGTTGCCCTCCATGGTCACTTCCATTGCATCAGGTACTTCTGCCTCATGGTCCCCATCCCCCCCCCCCCCCATCAGGATCTCAAGTATCTAAACGTCATGGCATGGAGATTGAACAGTTAAGTTTTTCCGATTCTGTTATTGAGACCATATGAAAATTCTTCCTAGTTACAGGCATGTATTTCCTGGTATATTGATCATGGTTTTTCCTGGCATTCTTTTATTTATTCCTAGGATTTTCCATTTCTTTGGGTTCCTGGTTGACACTTTATTTACAGGGCTTACTTTGAGGAGGGACAGCCTCCACCTAAACAGATTACTTCCCATTCTACCAGATCAGTTACCACTTCTTGGGCTTTTAAGAATGAGGCTTCTGTTAAACAAATTTGTAAGGCAGCTTACTCGGTCTTTGCACATTTATACTAAATTCTACCATTTCAATGTTTTTTTTTCTTCCGAGGCAACCTTTGGTAGGAAAGTCCTTCAGGCAGTTGTCAGATTAATTTTGTTTGTGCCTGTCAGTCATTTTAATTGCATGAAGGGACAAAACAAAAATAAAAAAAATACCCTGTTTTTTCATTGGGTTCTATATTTAGTTTCTGCCCTTATTTTTCCCATTACTCGTTGACTCCTCAGCTTGGGTATTAATTCGTGGACTCTCACCACCTGTATGAAAGAAATCAATTTTTTAAATCAATTACCTAATAAAATCACTTCTTTCATGGTGGTGAGAGTGCACGAGACCCTGCCCTGTTTTTTTTGGTGTTTGTTTACTTTTGCATCTTTTTTCCCTGCTCCTATTATTTTGCTTTAATTTCTTTAAACTCTTTTGCTTGGCTATACGTCAGACTAGTTTGCCAGTGAGGTGGGAGGGGTTTTATAGAGCTCTTGGGGTTTGGGAATCTTTGCCTTCTCCTAGTGGCAGGGAAGAGTAATGAATTTTAGAACAGTGAAAAGAACAGCGCTCAGAGCTCTATCAAGAATTGCGATCACGTGATCGAGTTAAAGAGTATACCTCTCTAGCGCACTGTGATGGCATGGTGCCGGCCATTAGTGGCATATAAGCCACGAGATATAGCAAAAGACCGCAACAAGGCTATGTGCAAAAATAAAACAATTTTTTTATTGAAAACTTAAAACATGCACCAAGGAGGTGGCAGATTCTGACGCGTTACATGCCGCAACAGGGCGCTTAGTCATAGAATAAAATCTAAGGTTTAGCAGCAGAATTTAAAAAGGTACATCAATCCAATAGATATTTGACATGTATATGTGATGTCATGTCACAAACACACCAATATATGATTACTTGTCTGGATCTTAAAAAAATTCTGATCCCAATATGTGATGTCCAATAAAACGTGCAATTTGAAAATAAAAATAAACCAAAACATACTTTGATTATGTATCACCAATTAAAAAAGATATAGCATGATTATAACGATTTCAAAATCTCAAATAAACAAACTATAATGGGCGAGATTACATATGCAGCGTAAGCTTCAACGTAACTGCTGAAACCCGCGCCACCCATAATTTCACCTCTCACATCGGGTATCACATCAATAAATGTATTAACACCTAAACAGACAACCCCCCACTCAATCTGCCTCATTAAACTATTAACCCCTAATCCGCCATTCACCCACATCGAGATCTACCTAGTAAAAGTATTAACTGCTAAATCCACCAACTCCAACATTGCAAACTACCTAATAAATGTATTAACCCCTAATCCGCCATTAACCCACATATCAAAAGTACCAATTAAAAACTATGAACCCAAACACCGTAAACTACCCAATAAATGTATTAACCCCTAATCCGCCATTAACCCACATCCCAAAGTACCAATTAAAAACAATTAACCCCTACACCGTAAACTACCCAATAAATGTATTAACCCCTAATCTGCCATTAACCCACATCGCAACAAACCTTATAAATCTATTAACCACTAATCCGCCAAACCCACACAACGCAATAATCCTAATTAACCTATTAACCCATAATCCACCAAACCCCCATGTCACGAATACCTCAGGATTTAGCTGCTAAGGGGTTAATTCTGTTTAGTTTGTGAACTAAAAACAATTATTTGCTTTTCAAGAAGAATTGTGTCCTGTGCTTGTTTGTGTTTCTTTGAAGTGCCAGGAGCCTCATAAATGCTTTGTAGTATACACAGGATAGAGCTTTATGGCTCAGACTGTCAGCAGAGGGCATGATAGAAAACAGGGTATCAGTCACAGAAACTGATAAGGTCAATAAAGGGACATGGGTATAATGTATATATGTGTTTAAAACTGTTATGACATTAAATTAAGGGAAGTATGACAACCCTGTCATATCTGGTATCAGACCGTTGCTCACAATATAAGGAAGAGATTGCCAGTTAGTATATCTGAAAATAGATTTACCTAGCAGAAATTATAATGGGTTCTATAATTTCAGGCAAAAAGTTAGTTTATTGAAGGTCATAAAGACAGGGGTGTTTCTTAGCCCGCCCAGGAGGGTGTGGTCAGGCAACTTGATCTCTGGAAAATAGGTATAAGAATCTTATTTTTTAACTATAAGATTGTTCATTCTACAAGGGAGGCTTCTACAGCGCGAGTGACCATTTTCTCTTACCCATCTCCCTGGGGGCAGACTTATAAGCTAGGAAAGTATTAGGTCTGCTATTTTCTTCATTTTATTTTAACCTGTTTGCTGTGTGTAATTGTATTTGTAACAACTTTTTATTATTAATGCATTGTGTATAATAGTTTTGGCATAATAAATAATTCCTTTATTAAGTTTGGCCTTTGTCTAATAATTGAACCACGTTACTGAAAGAATGGAGGATTAGAACTGTATATTTTAGGTTATTTTCTGCTAAATTGTATTCTGAAAGTTAATGTGTAAATTTGGGTTTTTCTTAGGATTTTCCCTTTAATAAATTATAAGTGGTGGCAGCTTAGATATTGTAGTTAGTTTAGTGTGGGTGGCATTAAAGGGGCTTTTGGGGCATTTATTTTATGTCTAGCACAGACAGGAGAGTGTTAACCCTTGCACCCACTGAACTAAATCACAAGTTGGTCTGGTGTGGCTAGATTGTCACATATTAGTGAGAGTAGAAGGGGTCTGATAACCCTTTCTGTGCCAAATAAGTGACTGGTGCAGGGTTGGATAACCTTGGTTCATCACACCCCACAACGCAAATAACTACAATTACTAAACCCCCTAACATTACACCCACTAAATTAACCCCAAATTACATAATAATAAAATGCAAAATTACAATTAAAATGAAAAAAAATCCTAACAGTACTAAGAAAAATAAACCTAAGATTAAATTTAAATAAATCTGAAATTACCTAATCCCTATGAAAATAAAAGCCACCCCAAAAAAAAAAAAAAACATAATCTAATGCTAAACTACCAATAGCCCTTAAAAAGGGCCTTTTGTAGGGCATTGCCCTAAGTTAAACAGCTCTTTTACCTTAAAAAATACTAAGTCCACCCTCTAACAGTTAAACCCATCACCCAACAAACCCCCCCAAAATAAAAAAAACCTAAACTACCCATTTAAGGGCATTTGTATGGGCATTGCCCTTAAAAGGACATTCAGCTCTTTTACTGCTCTTAAAAGGGCGTTCAGCTCTTTTAAGAGTGCCCAATAAATCCCTAATCTAAAAATGAAATCTTAACTCTAACCCCCAAATAGGTACTCAACATTCCTGAAGTCCGGCGGAGAAGGTCCTGTTCCAGGCAGGGAAGTCTTCTTCCAAGCGGCCGACATCTTCTTCCAAGCGGGGACCAATTCCTTCTTCGTCCAGGACCAAGCCGGCATGGAGCGGAGATGAGCGCAGAGCGGAGATGAGCGCGGAACAGGACTGGTGACCGCAGAGCCATGGAGTATGGAGGATCCTCTTTGTACGATTGAATATGTTCCTTGCATTCCTGTTGGCTGATTTGATTCTTCAAATTCAAATCAGCCAATAGGATGAGAGCTACTGAAATCCTATTGGCTGATTTGAACAGGATTTCAGAATAAAAAACTGATTTTTTTTTATTTTGGGGGGTTTGTTGGGTGGTGGGTCTTACTGTTAGAGGGGGGGGGACTTATTTTTTAAGGTAAAAAAGCTGTTTAACTTAAGGCCCTTTTAAAGGGCTATTGGTAGTTTAGTATTAGATTAGGGGGTGTTTAATTTTTTTATTTTGGATAATTTGGTTTATTATTTTATGTAATCTTAGATTAATTTATTTTTTTATTTTTATTTTTAAGTAATGTTAGCTTTTTTATTTTAATTGTAACTTTCTATTTTTTAATCTAGGTAATCGGGGTTAATTTAGGGGGTTTAGTAATTTATTTATTTGTGTTGTGGGGGTTCGGCAGATTAGGGGTTAATAGTTATTAGGTTTATTGCGATTTTGGTTAATGGCGGATTAGGGGTTAATATACTTTATTAGTTATTGCGGTGGGGAATTGCAGTTGACAGGTAGATAGCTATTGCGCATGCGTTAGGTGTTTGTTAATATTTTCAGGCAGTGACAGTGCTCACATTTTCAGTGCAAGGCTTGCTGCGTCTGCCTATGTGTGGCGAGGTGAAAATAGAGTAAAATTTCTCAATTTTCGCTGTGTAAATCCTTGCACTGAATATGTGATGACTATTTGCGACGCGGTTCTATGTTAGCTTATGGGAGTAAAAATTGCGGGTGACGGGTGAAATATAATGAGATACCATAACCACGTAAAAAAACGGCGACGCCGCATATGTAATCTTGCCCAATATCTTTACTATATTCTTCTCTCAAATAACCGATACTGTGATTACAGTTTAAAGGGCCAGTAAACCTAGCAAATGTTATATAATTCTGCACATAGTGCAGAATTATATAACATTAGCTTAGCTCCAGAGTTCTAAAGTGAAGGGTTAAATAGATATCACACAAAGAAAACAGAATGCCGCTCTTGGCTCTACTGAGCGGGTCTGTTTTCTTCTCCTAAGCGCATCTGGGCACGCTGTCTAATCACAGCAAGCCCGATCGCGCTATTAAAAACGGAGCTTGCTCCCGCTACCAAACTAGAGCGGGAGCGAGCTACATTGAGTTTAATAGCGCGATCAGGCGCGCTGTGACTAGACAGGGTGCCCACGATGAGCTTTGGAGAAGAAAACAGACCCGCTCAGTAGAGCCGGGAGCGGCATTCTGTTTTCTTTGCGAGATATCTATTTAACCCTTCACTTTAGAAATCTGGCGCTAAGATAATGTTCCATAATTTGGCACTATGTGCCGAACTATATAACATTATTTGCTAGGTTTACTGGCCCTTTAAACAGAAAATTATTCCTATTTGTTAAACTAAACATAAATGTACTGACAAGTTTCAAGATCAGGCTAAGTGATAATATAACAGTTTTGGAGAAAAATGTTACAGGTACTTCACATGGATAACACTGTGAGTTTCTAAAATATGTAACACTTGCTTTAACACAATCTATTAGATAACAATGTATCAAAATACTTAAATACAGTAAAATATATAATCCAGATATAAATTCTCACTAATCCACAAACACACACATATCCCGTACTTGATTTATACCACAAGGGGTGATAGTTCTCAGCTTGTATATCCAAAACAACTGTTTTTATTTTATGTATTTAAGATTCTAAATCTATCCCTACATCTAAATGGTATTCTGGCCATATCTATCACTTTTTTTACTTTAAATTTAGGTATATAAGTGAAGTGTGCAAAATTGAAATGCTTGGCAACAGCCAAGTTTTTATTGATTTTTACATCTCTAAGATGTTCTCTAGTAGTCTAGTGCGTTCTCGTAGGGACCTAGATGATTGTGCAACGTATTGGACCCCACATATATTGCATTCTAAAAAGCTATACAATGAATTTAGTTAGACAAGTGGCATGAATGTCTATTTTGAAGGTTTCCTTTGAAACATGGCTTTAAAAGCTGTCAGTGCAATGAATAATATCACATGTTACTCATTTGAACAGATGGGATCATGGGCATCTACAAGGGGGGGGGGGCGCATGAGTGAGCAACTGCCCCCCCCCCCGGATTTTTACTGCCCCCTCCCATTTATAGCACACTAAAATTATTACATTGCTGAAATCTAACCTAGAGATCAGTGTGACCATTTGCAATATAAACTGAAAGCAATGATCACCACTGCACTGATCAGATTAGAAAGGCAGAGCAGCTTCCATTCCCTTCTTCAGAGCAATATATTCTGGGGCGCTCAAATAGCCTTTCAGACAGACCGGCAAATTCAAAATTGCTCTTCCTGCATCTGATCAGCTTCAGTGTGGCTCTGCATTTAGCGGTCTGCTCCGTGCGAGGAACGGTGTCAGATTACTTACACACACAGCCATGTTGATCTCAGTAATGGATCCCTGCTGCCAGTAAAGAGTGTAAATTTTGCTTATTTTTTTATAAACTGTGTCCCACTGACCCTGGCTCATTGTCTAAAAGTATTCTTCTGTACATACAAGTGTAACAAATATAATCAGTTTGTGGGTGGCTGCATGTTTATATTATCTGAAATCATTTGCACAGATGCATGAATATTATAAAAGTAAAAAAAATCAACATAATACTTCAACATTCTATTTAATGCAGACTTCCTTCTTTTCTGCAGAAAATTATTATGGTGTTTGTTCACTGTATGGGTTAAATCTATATTATATTTTTATTAAGTGACATTAAATCCAGTTATTATATTAACACCAATGTGTGTAAAATACGAATGTAAGTAAGCATGTGCGTGTGTGTAATTATGTGTAAGCATGTGTGTGTATTTGTAATTACATGTGTATGTGTGTAAATATATATGTGTGTATATGTGTAATTATGTTTGTGTATGTGCAAATTTGTGTAAGTGTGTGTATGTGTAATTATTTGTGTGTGTGTATAATTATATGAATATGTGTAATTATTTGTGTAAGTGTGTGCGCAAGTGTAATTATATGTATGTAAGTGTGTGTATGTGTAATTATTTGTGTAAGTGTGTGTATAATTATATGAGTATGTGTAATTATTTGTGTAAGTGTGTGCGCAAGTGTAATTATATGCGTTTGTAATTATATGTATGTGTAAGTGTGTGTATATGTAAAGGTGTGTGTGTGTGTGTGTGTGTAATAATAGGTTTGTAATTGTGTGTGTGTATGTAAGTGTATATGTGTAATTATTTATGTAAGTATCTTTCTCTCTATCAAAAGATAGAACACAGCACTCTCTGGTCTTAAATACAAAGAGTGCTGTCTTCTATCTTTTGCTATTATTACCCACATTCATGCACCCTGGCAAATCGTGATACTGTTTGTGAGAGTGCACTTGTCCTATCAACACATACATATATACGCCGTACTCACTACTGCTTAAAAGACATTGCACACATACTAATTTAAAAAGGGTGCACTTCACGCCCATTGGTAAAAGAGAACACATGTTCATTATGACGTTACAAAAAGTACCTGGGCAAAAAACGCCTCCTTAATCTATACTCCCTGTAACCTATTGTCTAAGACTTAACCCTTTAGTGAGATGAAATGAATAACATGATGAAATTGATACAAACATTTTAGAGAGAAAATAACAAACGCTTGTATTCACAACATATCTACTTGTTCAGTATTAATATAGATAGCCACAAAATATGTTTTACAGCATTAAATGCAAGTGACTATAACACAAAAAGAGTGTAACACCAGTAGAATATAATATGAGAGATCAGATGGATATTAGGTGCACTGAACAGTGTAAACCTCTAATATATATGTTATAGAGTATCACATATGTACCTTATGTTCATTATCTAAGAGGATACTGGGTAATTTGCCCCAGAGATCTATAAATGGTGAACCTCAAAGTTTGAACATATTAATAAATATGTATTTTTCCCATATCTCCTAGATTATTTGACCCTAAATGCAATGAAGACACTCACAGTACCAACAAATTTGTGCTTGCTTCTGGAGACAATTGTAGCCAGAACTTTAGGGATAGGAATACATTATATGATGAAATTATGAGTACTGCTCACAACTGAAGATATGTCTAACTCTATATCTATTTATAGACAGTATATTCAAGTGTTTACCCAAGGATAATATGCCTAGGTGACACCTACTCCAAATAATTTATGAGGTCAAACTCTGCGTTTAAACCCAGACTCACAATTCTCCATTAGATAACAATGTAACACTTGCTTTAAAGGGACACTAAACCCACATTTTTCTTCCATTCAGATAGAGCATGCAATTTTAAGCAACTTTCTAATTTACTCCTATTATGAATTTTTCTTCATTCTCTTGTTATCTTTATTTGAAAAAGAAGGTATCTAAGATAAGGAGCCAGCCAATTTTCGGTTCAGACCATGGACAACACTTGTTTATTGGTGCTGTCCAATCAGCAAAGACAACCCAGGTTGTGAACAAAAATGGGCCAGCTTCTTAACTTACATTCTCGCCTTTTTAAATAAAGATAGCAAGAGAATGAAGAAAATTTGATAATAAGAGTAAATTAGAAAGTTGCTTAAAATTGCATGCTCTCTGAACCATGGAAGAAAAAAAAATGGGGTTTAGTGTCCCTTTAAAGCAAGTGTTACATTGTTATCTATGTTATCCATGTGAAGTAACATTTTTCTCCACTTAGCCTGATCTTGAAACTTTTATCAGTAAATTTATGTTTAGTTTAACCTAGGAATAATTTTCTGTTCAAAAACTGTAATCACAGTATCAGTTATTTAAGAGAAGAATATAGTAAAGATATTAAAGTTAGAGATTTTGAAATCATTAGAATCATGCTATATTTTTTTCAATTGGCGATACATAATCAAAGTATGTTTTGGTTTATTTTTATTTTTTAAATTGCATGTTTTATTGTACATTACATATTAGGATCAGATTTTTTTAGGATCCAGACAAGTAATCATATATTGGTGTGTTTGTGACAGGACATCAGATATATGTGTCAAATAACTATTGGATTGATGTACCTTTAAATTCTGCTGCTAAACCTTAGATTTTATTCTATGACTAATCTCCCTGTTACGGCGTGAAATGAGTCAGGATCTGCCACCTCCTTGGGCAGGTTTTACATTTTTCAATAAAGAATTTGTTTTATTTGTGCACATAGCCTTGTTGCAGCATTTTATTCCCGTCTTTTAATGGATTTTAGAGTTGTCCATGTCATCTGCTTGTGTATATCCCTGCTATGATTGCCAGCTGTATGACTGAAATAGTTACAACTCTTCATAACCAATAGTTGGTTGACTCTTATGTTGCACTGCACAGAAGGATAACATTACTTCCATATACCCCTACTATATAATCTATTTCTATAACCATAAATGTAATAAAACAATGTTAAATATTTATAGTATATATCATTAACACTACATGCAAACTAAATGTGCAAAACATGTTTTACAAGCATCTTTTGGAATTCATTACCAAAGCAGGTAGTGAATGTCAATACCTTAGATACATTTAAAAATGGTTTGGATATATTTCTGACTAGAAACAGATGGATGGATATGATTGCTTGAATTAAATGGGTCACCTTTTAGTGGTATTAATTTAAGCTCAACTGGAGCTTTTTTTTGTAAGTATATTAGATTGGTATAGGTTAAACTTGATGGTTTCTGCATGTCAGGGTATTTCTGTGTGACATTATATAAGATATACATGTATATGCATTATATAGATAATGAATACATTTATATTTAAGTATTAAACTTGGACATGTCTTGACATTGTAAAATACAGATCCATTATCAATAAGACTGAACAGACCAAACCTCCTGCTGTTCAGACCCTCACTAACCAAGGCTTCTATGTAATACATTTATCCCAAGTGGTAAGGATGTCACATCTTTATTTACACTTTGTCTCCATAAGATGGGGACCTCAAAGGAATTGCCTTCAAATAAACTTTTGATCACTGCCTGGAATTGTGTAATAAGATTTCCTATTAGATCACCTGAACCCCTGTGGTCAAAAAAGAGAGACCAGAAGTCTGCAATTTGAGATACATTTTCAGGATGGTCAGGAAATGTAAATATTTATGATTTGTGTGTTAATTGTCCCATGCTGAGTTTCAATACACAAACTCCAGATGTTGTGTCAGCTCCAAATGCCCTTGGTGGTATGGGGAATTTGAAAGCCTAAGAGTTAAAATGTTAAAGAGTCTCTCTCTCTCTTCTGAGTGGCATCTCATGTCTTACACGTTGCACACTATATCATAAATATGCTGTATTGATTTGAAATGTGTGAATAAACAACCTTTTCTTTTTCCAGGAATCTAATAAACCACTTAGAGGAAATGAATGCAAACTATGACAAATTTTCATAGGACAGTTTATTTAAACATATGTCCATGCACTCAAAAATGATCAAGACATATGGGATATACTGTATTTATATTAAAATGGAATAGTCAAATGTAAATATAGCTATAGGATTAATTACATCAGACTACTACTTACAGACTGTATATATGATATATAAAATAGTAGGATGTATATATTATATAGATTTGATATTGTGCACAGGGATAATGTTTAGTATGTATAAGAATACATACTAAATCAATATACTCATGCCTGGTATTAAAATACACATATTCAGTTAAACTAAAGAGCCCATATATGTTGACCAGATAAGTTCATTAATACTAGGAAATAATAAGTATATTAAATATGCGTTTTAAAAATATATAAGAATATATTTTTTTCGGTAGTATTTGCTAACAAAGCTACATTCCGTTGCCTGTTGTCCCCCCGGTGTTTAATGCGGGAATTGCAACCAAAGGGTATTTTAAATTGTCAAGGAATTTAAAAATTTCCATATGCATTCCCAAGGGCCAATGAGAGACAAGCTCCGACTAAGGGCATACACAAATTTCACTGAATGATTTGAAAAGAGGTGGGTTTTATCAGAGAGATAAAAACTCTTGCCCAGGAAGTAATAGGGTCTTTGCTGCTTAACTTGGCTTGCTGACTGACCTGCTGCCTCAACATTTACAGTATTTGGGAGATAAACATTTGGGACCCTCTTTATACCGGAAGAGCAAACAAAATTGGGCCCAACATTTACTTCAAAATTTATTTGTGCATAATCTCTTATATCAGGGGTCGTCAACCTTTCGGACCTCAAAGACCACTAAACTCACAATTTTGAATCCCGTGGACCACTAACAAGATTTTTTTTTTTTTAAAAGGTACAAACATGTATGTATGCATGTATATATATATACACACACACACACACACATATATACACACACACTGTACATAACTAGTATAACCATAGCCAAGTTTACATTATGTATATATTTACACATTTGTAAGAATTATTTTTTGGAATTAACAAACTGAATGACAGGACTGAGAAAATACTTACAAATGAGTGCCAACTTTTGAGCTGGAAACAGAGACAGAAAGTGGAGAAAAAAAAAAAAAGAATTATGTTTAAAAAGGATCACACGACTTCCAAGTCACCTCCCCAGTTAGGAATTATTCAAAACTACTTATGATCATGGACAGACATTGGAGTCATCAATTAA
>NC_069500.1:405970076-405972576 GCF_027579735.1 Bombina bombina
CTCTTGAGATTTCAAACCCCTTGTGCTGTCAGAGATCCCCAAAACAGCTCCCCAACCTGAGAGACTCTCATCTGTTGAGATCACAGTCCAGGTTGGGCGAACAAAAGAAGCCCCTTGAACCAAACAATGGTGATCTATCCACCAATGTCCAGAGAGTGTCGTACATTGGGATTCAAGGATATTAATTGTGATATCTTTGTATAATCCTTGCACCATTGGTTCAGCATACAAAGCTGTAGAGGTCTCATGTGAAAACGAGCAAAGGGGATTGCGTCCGATGCTGCAGTCATGAGACCTAAAACTTCCATGCACATAGCCACTGAAGGGAATGACTGAGACTGAAGGACCCGGCATGCTGCGACCAATTTTAAACATCTCTTGTCTGTTAGAGACAGAGTCATGGACACTGAATCTATCTGGAAGTCTAAAAAGGTGACCCTTGTCTGAGGAATCAAGAAACTTTTTGGTAAATTGATCCTCCAACCATGTTTCTGAAGAAACAATACTAGTTGATTCGTGTGAGATTCTGTAGTATGTAAAGACTGAGCTAGTACCAAGATATCGTCTAAATAAGGAAACACCGCAATACCCTGTTCTCCGATTACAGATAGTAGGGCACCCAGAACCTTTGAAAAGATTATTGGAGCTGTTGCTAGGCTAAATGGAAGAGCAACAAATTGGTAGTGCTTGTCTAGAAAAGAGAATCTCAGAAACTGAAAGTTTTCTGGATGAATCGGAATATGAAGGTATGCATCCTGCAAGTCTATTGTGGACATATAATGTCCTTGCTGAACTAAAGGCAGAATAGTCCTTATAGTCACCATCTTGAAAGTTGGTACTCTTACATAACTATTCAAAATTTTCAGATCCAGAACTGGTCTGAATAAATTTTCTTTCTTTGGTACAATGAATAGGTTTGAATAAAACCCCAAACCTTGTTCCTGAGGAGGAACTGGCATGATTACCCCTGAAGACTCCAGGCCTGAAACACACTTCAGAAAAGCCTGAGCTTTTACTGGATTTACAGGGATGCGCGAGAGAAAAAAATCTTCTCACAGGAGGTCTTACTTTGAATCCTATTCGATACCCTTGAGAGACAATGCTCTGAATCCAATGATTGGACAGATTTTATACAAAAATTCTTGAAAAACCTTAATCTGCCCCCTACCAGCTGAGCTGGAATGAGGGCCACACCTTCATGCGGACTTAGGGGCAGACTTTGGTTTCCTAAATGGCTTGGATTTATTACAATTTGAGGAAGGCTTCCAACTGGAAGCAGATTCCTTGGGAGGAGAATTGAGTTTTTGTTCCTTATTCTGACGAAAGGAACGAAAACGGTTAGAAGCCTTAGATTTACCCTTAGGTTTTTTATCCCGAGGCAAAAAAAACTCCTTTTCCTCCAGTGATAATTGAAATAATAGAATCCAACTGAGAACCAAATAAATTATTACCTTGGAAAGAAAGAGATGGTAATCTAGATTTAGATGTCATATCAGCATTCCAAGATTTAAGCCACAAAGCTCTTCTAGCTAATACAGCTAAAGACATGGATCTAACATCAATTTTGATAATATCAAAAATGGCATCACAAATAAAATGATTAGCATGTTGCAGTAAGCGAACAATGCTAGATATGTCAAAATCCAATTCATGTTGCGCTAAATTTTCCAACCAGAAAGTTGATGCAGCCGCAACATCACCCAAAGAAATAGCAGGTCTGAGAAGATGACCTGAATATAAATAGGCCTTCCTTAGATTAGATTCAAGTTTCCTATCTAAAGGATCCTTAAAGGAAGTGCTATCTTCCATAGGAATAGTGGTACGTTTAGCAAGAGTAGAAATAGCCCCATCAACTTTGAGGATCTTTTCCCAAAACTCTATAGATTTTACTGGTAAAGGATACAATCTCTTAAACCTTGAAGAAGGAATAAAGGAAGTACCTGGCTTATTCCATTCCCTAGAAATCATATCAGAAATAGCCTCAGGAATGGGAAAAACACCTGGGGAAAACCACAGGAGGTTTAAAAACAGCATTTAAACGTTTATTAGACTGGTTACCTCAATATCCAAAGTAATTAACACTTCTTTTAATAAAGAACGCATATACTCTATTTTAAATAAATAAGTAGATTTGTCAGTGTCAATGTCTGAGGAAGGATCTTCTGTTTCAGATAGATCCTCATCAGAAGAGGATGAATTATTATGTTGTTGGTCATTTGAAATTTCATCAGCTAAATGAGAAGTTTTAAAAGACCTTTTAAGTTTATTAGAAGGTGGAAATGCAGACAAAGCCTTCTTAATAGAATCAGAAACAAATTCTTTAAAATTTACAGGTATATCATGCATATTAGAAGTTGAAGGAACTGCAACTGGCAATGTACTATTACTGATGGAAACACTATCTGCATGTAAAAGTTTATCATGACAACTATTACAAATGACATTCGGTGGAATAATTTCTACAATTTTACAACAAATGCACTTAGCTTTGGTAGAACCG